>NC_063188.1:36984078-37215882 GCF_023159225.1 Perognathus longimembris pacificus
TAAGGGATGAAATCAGGATTCAAAGACAAACTTTGGCCTTAGAGCTCATACTTTTAACAGCTCTTCTGCAGCACTTCTCCACCTTCACATTTATCCTCAGCAGTGTGTATGTGTGTGCCATCTGCCTTCTCCAAAGGAGACAACCAAATATTTTCAGTGATAAAGCAGATGAGAAAAGCCAGCCCATACGAAGTTACAGTATGACAACTACACAATGCCATGACAACTGGTAAGAGGGGAGAGCCATCCAATAACAGCTGTCATGCTGGTACAGTTGTTTCTTTGAATTGTTACAACACCCTTTGAGGTTGATGGTATTATCTCCACTTTTTTCAAGTAAAGGTTGGATGTTTAAAGAACTAGAAAGCAAGTTCAGATGCGGGAATTGAATACTAACTTTATGCCCTATGCTATATGCCATATGCCATCTTTATGATTTGGTTTTACACAGGTAAAGAAGGTTGGAAGGTAGGTAAAAGTAGGTAAAGAAGGTTTTCACACTCTATTATTCAGCATTAGTCAAGGAAGTTTGAGTATAATCTTGTCACTGTGGATAGCCACTAAATCAAGGGTCACCACACAGGACCAGTAAGGATAAGAGCTACACCACCACTAAAAATCAGAACTAGGAGCATGTAAGAATTCTGGGACAGATTAAGTGGTAGTAGTGTGACGGTACACTCTGGGCTTCAAAGAGCCATATAGCAGTAATTCTCAAACTCATGTGGGCTTCAGCATCCCTGGAAGGACACACTACAGCTCAGATTGCTGTGTCCCCATCCCATAGTTTCTAATATACTATGTCTCAAATAGAGCTAGATGATCTGCATGTCTAACCAATTCCCAAGTAATGCTAATACTGAAGGTCTTGGGACCATACTTTGAGAATCAATACAATAGGAGATTCTGGGTAGAAGGCAAAGCCACTTAAAAGTTTATCAAACATGTCCTGAGATTTACCTGCTTCATGATCTCTACAATGCACCTGTAGGCTCAGTCCTATTGTTGTTAAAGGGCCAATCCTGACTATAAACAAAAACTTCCCTCATACATACCATTAAAATAGTATGTTTCTGTCTTAATCTCAATTACTGCTTTAGGAACTCAATGCCCAATCAGCTTTAAAAGAAGTCCTGACCAGGTGCTGGAGACTCATGCATATAATCCTAGCTACTCAGGAGAATAAGATCTGAGGATCATGGTTCAAAGCCAGCCCAGGCAAGGAAGTCGGTGAGACTCTCATCTCCAATAAACTACTCTAAAAAGTGGCACTGTGGCTCAAGTGGTAGAGCACTAGCCTTGAGCATAAAGAGGCTCAGGGACAGCACCCAGGCCCAGAGTTCAAGCCCAGATCCTGCAAAAATTAAAATTAAAAAAAGAAGTCCTACTTCACCAATTTCACATTACCCAAGACTGGAATTCTTATCTGACTGGAATTTGCAGCTCAGTGACTGATACATTGCTACCTACTGTCTGGCATGACTAGTGAACCACAAAGGATAGCTCTACTTGAAATCCTCAGGATAATCTCTCTCCTCCCTTTTTCTTCTGTGAATTTGGAATGGTAGAAACCAATGGTTAAAAGAATGGAACCAGGGCTGGGAATATGGCCTAGTGGCAGAGTGCTTGCCTCATATACATGAAGCCCTAGATTCGATTCCTCAGCACCACCTATATAGAAAAGGCCAGAAGTGGTGCTGTGGCTCAAGCTGGCAGAGTGCTAGCCTTGAGCAAAAAGAAGCCAGGTGCTCAGTCCCTGCCTTTAAGCCCCAGGACTGGCAAAAAAAATAAAAGAATGGAACCAAAAGAATTAGGGAAGAAAAAAAGAGCCCTAGTCACTTGTCTTCAGGGGACACTCAATGCTAAGGCAAGACACAAAGATGATTAAAGTCAGCTTTCCCAGGGTCACATAAAAGATGAATTTGGGAACCAAAACTGTAGCAATTAATGAAAAACATGTATTTGCCTATAATGCATCCTCCGAGTTTTGTATCATGTAAGGCCTGAGCAGAGCAAATAGCAATATGAGATTGTATGTGGATTACAAACTAAATGAGCTCTAGATATGCTTTGAAATTATCACTGACTACATGAGTAGCATCCCTATGTTTCTGTTTATTCATCATTAAAACATATACAGTAGTACTCCCTATATAATAGAATTCTTTCAATGATTAAGAGAATACCTGGGAAGCACGTTGCTGTCTTCAGTGATTGGTATGTAGGCAGAACTATTCTTATTTACTATTTATACTACTAGCTCTTTTTTTCTCAGGACTGAGATGGGCCCTCTGCTACCTGATATTTTTGTTGCTACTCTAGGTATCCATTACTTTATCTAAAAGCAGGGAATGTTATTACGCTTGCCCCTCATTATTTATAGTGGAATGATTCCAAGACTCCCTTCCAGATACCAAAATCCAAGAATGCTCAAGTCCAATATAATGGCAGAGTATTTGCATCTAACCTATGCACATCTTTCTATATACTTTAAACTCTCTCTGGATTACTTGTAATACCTAATACAATGTTAATTAATGCTATGTGCACTGGTTTTACAAAGTAATGACAATAATGATCATCACAGATGCTATTCTTTTTAATATTTTCAATATTTTTGATCTACATAGATTCAGTGGGTCAACTGTACTTGCACTATTCATTTCACCAGAATGTAGTGAGAACAAAACTGTACATACTTTGGAAAATAAAGCTCAATCTGAATGCCAGGTAGTAAGTAGTGTTGTTAATTGGCTTCTAGTAATCATTATTCTCATGACAAATAATTTAATGAAACAGTCAACCCAGCATCAGCCAGTACTATCCCCTTCTTATCTTCACCAATCATCTTACCATAACAGGTTTCTATCTTGACTTGCAAGTCATCTGATGTTCCACTTCATGGAATTCTTAATTTAAAACTTAATTAAACTAGACCCTCAGTTTCATTTACTTAAAATTGGGCAGCAAACTTTGTACTAATCCTGAGTGAGGGAAAAAGAGCTATAAAACAAGGCTAAAGATGTTGGCAGGGATGAGGCAAACAATAGGAACAATTATCTACCCTAGAGAGACAATAGAAGCTACAAAAACGTCTTAATCTGAAGGAGAGATGGGTATGTGGAAGACATAGTTAGATTCACTTTGGTTACTATCAGGAACATGGATTAAAGGTAGGCAAGAACAGAGACAAAAGGACCACTATTGGGTAGCTACTATTGGTGACAAATGTTGGTGTTTGTGTTTATGTTCATAGCAGTGAGAATAAAAAGAAAAAGAAATTTTTGAAAAGTCATCTGAAAGATAAAATTAACAAGATCTTGGGAAGAATTTAATGTAGATAGAAAGGGAAAGGGACAGAAAAGCGGCTGTAAGCTTTTCCAGAAAGGAAACCCGCCACATGGATCAGGTGAGAAGAGCTTATTGGGGGGAGGGCAAACTGCCAGCCCACACATGATGGAGGGGCAGGGAGACAGAGGGAATGAAGAAGAGAAAAACAGAAAAGAAAAGAGAATAAGACAGAAAGGGAAAGTGGGGGAACTCGTGTTGAGCCGGATTATATAGGGAAAGGCAGGAGGTATGGCCAGGTGGATTGGATGTGACCTCAGAGAATGGGGAGGCAACTGCCTCCAGATGTGCCAGTTGCCTACGTAATGCAGGTACTGGGCGCAGACTTAAACAGGTGGAGGACATCTTCATGGAGCCCTCCGGGGGGGTGGGGGGAGAGGGGATCTTACATTCTGGCCTTTTAATATGAAAAAGGGCACTGACTCTCTCTGTCTACTTCCTGCTGGCAAGGGGAATCGACATTAGAGGTAAAAGGCAGAGATGCAGCCCCTCTGGGAGGGAGCAGCTCTCCCTTGGTCATAGATGCCAGTCCTGAATGAAGCCAGGAAGAAGTATCATGAGGAAGGGGCTGTAACTTATTAGGAATTAACCACAAATACTTATCAGTTATTTCTCTAAAACTGCCCGCTTTCTCCTTCAGCTTGTGGAGTAGATCAAACCCAGAATGGCTAGCCTTTGAGAGGGACCTAGTGGGGGGGGGGGTCCCTGGAATCCAGCTGGCATTGCACTCTTGAGGGCACAAACAAAAATGGTGGGCCATTGAGACTAATTTTCTAGCCTATGAGGCGTTTTGACTTTATGGAGTAGTCTGGTGAGGATATAGTAGTTCAATAAGGATGTAGAGAGGAGTCAACAAGGACGTAGATGGAGGGGGGGTCTGTCCCACAAGGATGTAGAGTCAAATGCGTGATTCAGGCATCCCTGAAATAAGAACAGCCTGGCCAAAAAGGCATTCAGGGTTCCTCTGGCATGGTCAGACATAGGACCTATAGATGGGAATCACTCACCAGATGTTGAGAGGAAATGGTGTAATGAATGCATAGCCAGCAATGGTAAGGGAGAGAAGTCTGAGGTGAGTTTCCTACGGCTTTCAGCAGTTTGGTCCGAAGAGGGGCAGTCAAGGAGGTGGATTAACTCTCAGAAGAAAAGAGGGAGGAGGAGATCCAGGGACTCCTGACTCTGTCCCCTCCTGAGTCACAGCACCAGATGTAAGGTTCTCCCGAAAGGAAAGGAAAGAGAGAGTAAAAGAGAAAAGGAAAGAGAGCAGGACTCGTGTAGAGCCAGATCATATAGGGAAAGGCAGGAAGTATGGCCAGGTGAATTGGATGTGACCTCATAGAAGGGGGAGGTAACTGTCTTGAGGGGTGCCAGTTTCCTAGGTAACATAGGCACTGGTTGAAGACATAAACAGGTGGGGGGCATCTGCATGGACCAATTCTGCTTTTTTGTTGTCAGTCCTGGGGCTTGGACTCAGGGCCTGAGCACTGTCCCTGGCTTCTCTTTGCTCAAGGCTAGCACTCTACCACTTTAGCCACAGCACCACTTATGGCTTTTTCTATATATGTGATGCTGAAAAATCAAACCCAGGGCTTTATATATGTGAGGCAAGCACTCTACCACTAGGCCATATTCCCAGTCCCAGAACAGCTTTTTATTAGATTAAGTAGACATATCATGAGGCTTTTCCCTGTTATAGAAAACACTGTGAAAGCCACTTTCAATGCATAAATAGCTGGGTATAGGAAATTTATATTAGTTCCAACAATTACACCTAAACTGGTCTCTTCAGCATGAATGGATTTTTGCTGAAAATGAGGCTAGACAGAGGAAAATCTGTATGTTTGAACTTAGATCTTGGGAGGAAATGGCAGAATTGCCATTGTCTTTGCAGATTTTTCTGTTGTTTTTCATCAGATTCTCCATGACTGAGTTCAGTGACACAAGCAAGGTAAAAGTTGTGTGCTTTTTAAGAAGTTTTACACAGATGACAGGAAGACACAAAAATATAAAAGGATGGAAGTCTGAATATTATGGAGAAACTTCATTTGCATGCAAAATAAATTTGAAAATTGTTTTCCCATGTATCAGCTCTGTCCAACTCCATGTAATCTTTTGCAGAAATCTTTGCTGGTATGCTTTCTTTCCCCAAATGGCCACAGTCCAACTAAGAAAAATCATTGTTCTAATCTATCTAACTGGAGAGAACTCCAGTCCCCTCTTCCACTCATTACCTGAGTTCAGGAACTCATCATCGCTCAAGTAGAAAGCAAAGCTATGCATTAAGTTGATGCTTTGGATCTTATAAGCCAAGAGAAGAATCCAGAAGAGATCATCAAATACAGACCTTTTATTCCACATTCTTACTAACATCAATTAGTTGTATAGGGGTGTCATTTTGACATGTGCATACATGCATACTATATACCTTCATCAGACTCACCTGCTCCATCACTCTCTCTCATTCCTCCTCCCTCCTTCTCAAGCCAATCTCAACAAGCTTCATTATTCCATTTTCACACATGTTCACACATGTTTCACACATGTTTTGCCATATTCATCCTCCTCCACTCTCTCTGTTCACCCTTCTCCCTTCCCACTAGTATGTATCCACAGTCCAGACAGGATCTGTTTTACCTTCATGTCATTCATTGGTTTTAGTGTATGCTAATTACTCAAAGGGGTTACACTGTGTTATTTCATACATGCATATAGAGTATTTTAATCCAAATGACACCCCCCTCAGTTTCACTTTGCCCATCCCCACTACTGTCATTCAACAGCTCTTAGTGAGTTTTGTTTTGCCATCTCCATCTACAGACACAACTTATTTCAGTACTTACCCTCTAACATATTTTTTAAACAGGGGAAGGGGATGGGTATAGAAGTGTTGGTCATAATGAGAGTGGAGTGGTAGGTGTTGGGGTTCAGCTTTGGCCTTGAGGGGGAAAGGCAGAGGAGAGCGCTCCTGAGACGCCGCCCTTCCCCCAGCCATGGGGGAATGCAGAAGCAGGCCACAATTCTCTGGGTCCAGAACCAGAAGAACTGGCTTTGCGACCAGCCCCCCAACTTTCTCGCCAACCCATGTGCTCCCCATTTTCGCGGGCTTTGCCCATGGGGTGGTGCTATGCAGGTGACGTTAGCTCATGAGGGGGTCTTATGACAAGCTCGCCAGCCTATCGCCAGCTCCTGGTCTATCACCCCTTTTCTCGTCACCCCTACTATATCAACTGTTAGCCACTCCCTTATTAAATCAGATTTGCTCTTGAAGCTTTCTCCGAGACTCCGTGTGCCTGGCTTCCTTCGTGGGTAAGGAGGGAGGAAAAGGGATCTCGTTCGGCCACGTGCACCTTAGGCTAGCCTGTGTCCCTTCACTCCACCTTGGCCACCTGCTGGTCAGGTGCCCAGGAGAGAGGGTGAAAAGGGGAGCACTGATAAGGGAGTAAGCTTAGCATTCCCGCACCAGGGGAGGTAAATCTAGCCCGGCAGTAGGGACAAAAATGGGGAGGGGAGATAAAATCTGGCATAATAAAGTGCATTTTTCCAGACTGAGTTTAAAGAGCTAAGGCCAAATATGTTTGCTAAATATTCCCCAATGTTCTACTTGCACTCAACATTCCAAAATTGTGTATATAAAGTAGAAAAATGGAATGGCACCACACCACTTAGTATGCCTTGAGATCAGCCTTAAGCAGCATCATTTTGCTGCAACCTCCTTGAAAGCATCTCATTTCATACCTAACCAGTTGCAAGGTTCAATTCTGCTGTTCTCCTACCTTGCAAACCCCTAGCTGTACTTCCATCACATACGGCCAGCTATGTAGTCAGTCCTCAGTGTCTATGAGTTCCACATCAATGAATTCAACACTCTGGAAACTGAAAAAAAAATACAACTGTACTGAGTATATGCATGCATATTTTTCTTCTCACTACTCATAAATAATAAGGTATTCAAACCCTTACATAGCATTTACACTATTAGATATTATCAATAATGTGAAGATGATTAAAAGTATGTGAAAGAATTTATGTAGGTTATATGCAAATATTGTGCTATTTTACGTAAGTGACGTGAACATTCTCAAGGGATCTTAAAATGAATCCCACATGGATATGGAGGGATAACTATATTACATCTCTACCTGGGCAGTTCATAGGCACTTCAAACCCTTTATATCCAAAGGTCAATTTATTACCTCGTTCTCAGGAGAAAGTTCCTTCTCTTATTACATGGCCTATATCAAGAACATTATCCTGGAGGAAAGATGGCGCCGATAGAATAGGGAGGCACCCCGACTCGCTCCAACGGAATAGTGAGCTGGGAACTCCAACACCCAACACCCCATCAAGAACCCAGCAAAACCAGCAGCCAGAAGCAGTGGAGAAACGCAGGAAAACAAAAAGGAGCAAAAAAGAACCACCGAAAACCTACACGGAGCCGGAGATTCACCGGGGCACCCTCCCCCCACCAGCCGACCCTGGCCCAAACAGGGTCAGGCTGGGAAAGGGGAACCGGCAATCGGCAGACAGGCTGCCAGGAGCGCAGAATTCATATAGTGGGAGACCCCACAGACACAAGGCAGGGTGCGGACCAAGACACACACCGGCAGCGACAAGAAGTTCAGGTCCACACCGGGTTCGGACAAGGGAACCCAGCGCGGCAGAAATCGGGAACCAGGGAAGCCACCACGACACTTAGCCAACCCCTGGAGGGCCAACGGCTGCGCGGGACACATACACAAAGCAGCAAAAGTGAGTGCCCCATTATCCCCTCCCCCAACGGGAGACCAGCTATCTGAGACCCAAGCCCAACAAAGAAGCTAGATCTCCCTCCCTCCCCCTCCCCCACCCCTGAGGGAACAAAGAACCCCCAAATCAGGCGGGGAAGCTCCCATCAGGCGCTGGGAAGTCAGTTTAGCAGGGGAAGGGCGCAGCAGCACCAAAACCCCACAGGTTCCTGAACTGGCAGAACCGGCCCCGCCCCCTTCCCAACAGGGGCCGGGAGACGGCTGGTTGTGCAAACCCCACCCGAGGCGCCTGGACCTCGCAGACTCTTACAACTAAAACCACAGGCGCTGGTGGGCAATACCAGCCCAGCAGGGTCACCTGAGCCTGATCACGTCCCCCGCTCACAGCAGAGGTGAGGTCTGAAGGTGCCAAGCCACACCCGGACAGTCGATCCCACTGGGCCCCACACATACCGCTCCCTCCCAACAGACTCACGCCCGCTCTGGTAGGCGTACCCTGCACTGGTGGGCGGGGCCACAGCAGCAGCACCTGCTGCCATAGACACGTCTACAGAGGAGGGAGGGAAGAGCTACAAACCAAACCTGAGAAGCCATCCAGATCTCCAGATGCGCAAATCACAAAGAAACATAACTCAGTTCATCAAAGGGCAAGCCAACTCACCAGCTCCAAAAAGCAGCACGACTGAAGAGGAGATGGAGACTAAAAAAGCAAATGAGGCCATGTTAACAGGAATGATCAAAAGTGTCAGAAATGAAATCAGAAAACAATTCCAGGAATTTAGAGCGGAAATCTGGAAGGACACCCAGGAAGCCAAAAAAGAAATGGAAGCAAAACTGGATACAATGCAAGCCTGCTTTAAAGAAATGGAAGCAAAAATGGATACAATGCAAACTGCCTTTAAAGAAACTCTCCACATCCTGAGAATTGAAATGCATGAAAAAATAGATTTAAAATACAACTCTTTAAAGGAAGAAATCTCCACGATCAGAGCTGATATGACAACCATAAATAGCTCTCTGACATCCATAAACTCCACAATTGAAACCATAACACAAAGAGTGGACCATATAGAATCCAGAATCTCTCCCCTGGACGATGAAGCAGCTGACAACAACCAGAAAATGACCACACTCCAAGAAAAGGTGAAGCTTCAGGGAAGACTAATCCAGGAACTAATGGACAAAGATAAGAGATATAATCTGCGCATAATTGGAATAGAAGAAGGAGCCGAATACCAGAGCAGAGGGCTTAATCATGTTCTCAATAAAGTTATTGCAGAAAACTTCCCCAATCTCACAGGGGACCCCATCCAGGTAACCGAAGCCTATAGGACACCTGGCAGGCCAGACCCCAGGAAAGCCACCCCAAGGCACATAATATTCAAGACTACAGACCTCAAGATTAAAGAGCAAATTCTGAATTCAGCCAAAGCGAAGAAGGAAACTTTTTTCAATGGGAAGAGGATTTGAATAACATCCGACTTATCCACACAAACTTACCAAGCTCGAAGTGAGTGGAAGAACACCATCCAAGTACTCCAGAATAACAATTTACAACCTCGGATCAAATATCCAGCGAAATTGGAGTTCACATTCGAAGGGAGAACCAGATCTTTCCACACCAAAGAGGAGCTAAAGGAGTATGTGAATAAAAAACCAGCCCTACAGCGAATATTAAGAGGGGAACCCCACCCAACAGAGATTGTAAAAGACACACAGTCAGAATCAGAAAGAAACTTCAATAGCCAAAGTCCAGCAGAAACACCAGCTCACTAAAGACAAGAAAAAAAAAGAGGAAAAAACAGCCCAACAAGAAAATGGAAGGAGAAAAAACACCCTTATCCTTGATCTCTTTAAATATAAATGGTTTAAACTCCCCGATAAAGAGGAGCAGACTGGCAGAATGGATTCGCAAACAAAAAGTTGACATCTGCTGTGTACAAGAGACCCACCTTACAGCAAGGGACAAAAACAGGCTTCGAGTGAAAGGATGGAGCAAGATCTACCAAGCAAATGCACCCACCAAAACGGCAGGTGTAGCCATTCTGATCTCAGACAAGCTGGACTTCTCTTTAAAGTCCACTCAAAAAGACAAAGAAGGACACTACATATTAATACAAGGAAAAATCCAGAATCAAGAAATCACGGTGATAAATGTATACTCACCAAACAAAAGAGGCCCGACATATGTCAAGCAAATTCTCAAAGAATTACAGAGTAAGATAGACGCAAACACAATCATAGTGGGTGACTTTAATACTCCTCTCTCTCCAAGAGACAGATCCAACACCCAGAGGATTAGTAAGGGAGCTGAGGACCTAAATAACACCATTTACCAAATGGATCTAACAGACCTATATAGAACCTTTCACCCTACAGAGACCCAATACACCTTCTTTTCAGCAGCCCATGGATCATATTCCAAAATAGACCACGTCATAGCCCACACAAAGAACCTCAGCAAATACAAAAGTATTGATGTCATCCCATGTATTATATCTGATCACAGTGGATTAAAGGTAACCCTCAACAACAAAGGATACCACAGAGCCTATACACACTCTTGGAGGCTAAACCCCACGCTGCTATCCAACACTTGGGCCACAGATCAAATTAAAGATGAAATCAACGAATTCATAAGCCACAATGACAAAGAAAACACATCACACAGAAACCTATGGGACACAGCTAAGGCAGTACTGAGGGGCAAGATCATTGCACTCAGCACCCACATTAAAAGAATAGAAGCAGAGCAGGTGAATACCCTCACGATGAAACTAAAAAACTGGATTAACAAGAAATGACAGAATCTAAAACAACTAGGAGGGGAGAGATCACAAAGATTAAAGAAGAGATAAATCTGATTGAAAATAGAAAGACCATTCAACAAATAAATAAGACTAAAAGCTGGTTCTTTGAGAAAATAAACAAAATTGACAGACCCCTTGCAAGACTTACAAAAAAAAAAAGAAGAGAAGAGACTCATACGTAAAATCAGGGACTCCACAGGAAAAATTACAAGTACACACGATATTCAAACAATCATAAGGAGCTATTTCCAAAACCTCTACTCAGCAAAAAACAGTAATTTTACAGAAATGGATCAATTCTTAGAGAAGTACAAACTGCCCAAACTGAACCAAGAAGAAATAAATCAACTAAATAAACCAACAACTTACGGTGAGATACAGGAGGTAATCAAGAACCTCCCTACTAAGAAAAGCCCAGGCCCAGATGGATTCACCAACGAATTCTACAAAACCTTTAGTGAGGAGCTAATTCCAATACTCCTCAAACTCTTCCTCGAAATAGAAACGGACGGAGAAATCCCAAACTCATTCTACGAAGCTAATATCATACTCATTCCCAAACCAGGCAAAGACCCAGCAAAAAAAGAGAACTACAGACCAATATCACTAATGAACACAGATGCAAAGCTCCTCAATAAAATATTAGCTAATAGGATCCAGAAACTGATCAAGAATATCATACATCATGACCAAGTAGGCTTCATCCCTCAGTCACAAGGATGGTTCAACATCCGTAAATCAATCAACGTAATTCACCACATAAACAGAACTAAAATCAAGAATCACATTGTTATCTCAGTCGATGCCCAAAAAGCCTTTGACAAAATACAACATCCATACCTATTAAAAGCTTTGGAGAGAACAGGAATAGATGGAACATTCCTCAAAACAATAAAAGCCATATACAACAGACCAACTGCTAATATCATATTAAATGGAGAGAAACTTAAATCATTCCCCCTAAACTCAGGAACAAGACAAGGATGCCCACTCTCCCCACTTCTGTTCAACATAGTGCTGGAATCCCTAGCCATAGCAATAAGGCAAGAGGAGGACATCAAAGGGATCCACATCGGCAAGGAAGAAATCAAGTTATCCCTATTCGCAGACGACATGATCTTATATCTGATGGACCCAAAAAACTCAGTACCCAAACTCCTACACCTAATAAACCAATTTGGCAAAGTAGCAGGATACAAAATCAACCCACAAAAGTCAGCAGCTTTTCTGTACACCAGCAATAGAAAAACAGAAAAGGAAATTATGGAAACAATTCCATTTACAGTAGCCCAAAAAAGAATAAAGTACCTAGGGATCAACTTAACCAAGGACGTGATGGACCTATTCAACAAAAACTACAAAAATCTAATAAGGGAAATCAAAGAAGACACAAGGAGATGGAAAGACCTCCCATGCTCATGGGTAGGCAGAATCAATATAGTGAAAATGGCCATATTGCCCAAATTGTTATACAAATTCAATGCAATACCTATCAAAATCCCAGCCACATTCTTCACTGAAATAGAGAAACCAATCCATAAATTTATATGGAACAGCAAAAAACCTAGAATAGCAATTCTAGGCAAAAAAAGCAGTGCAGGAGGTATCACAATACCAGACTTCAAGCTCTACTACAAGGCCATCATAACAAAAACAGCATGGTATTGGTATAAAAACAGATCGGAAGACCAATGGATTAGAACTGAAGACCCAGAAATAAAACCGCACTCTTACAGCCAACTGATATTCGACAAAGGAGCTAAAGACATACAATGGAATAAACATAGCCTCTTCAACTACTGGTGCTGGGAGAACTGGGCAGCCATATGCAGAAAACTCAAAGTACACCCAAGCCTATCACCATGCACCAAGATCAACTCAAAATGGATCAAGGACCTCAACATCAGACCTGAATCCTTGAAACTACTGAAGGACAGAGTAGGAAAGACACTAGAACTTATAGGCACAGGAAGGAACTTCCTGAATAGAGTCCCAGGGGCACAACAAATAGGGGAAAGACTTGACAAATGGGACTACTACAAATTAAAAAGTTTCTGCACAGCTAAGGACATAGCCACCAAAATAGAAAGACAGCCAACGATATGGGAAAGGATATTTACCAGCACAGTAACAGACAAAGGCCTGATATCGGTCATCTACAGAGAACTCAAAAAACTAAGCCCCTCCAAGCCCAATAAACCTATTAGGAAATGGGCAAAAGAGCTAAAGAGAGACTTCACAAGAGAAGATATAAAAATGGCAAAGAAACATATGAGGAAATGCTCAACATCCCTGCTAGTAAAGGAAATGCAAATAAAAACAACCCTGAGATATCACCTCACCCCAATTAGAATGGCCTATACTCTGAACTCAGGAAACAACAAATGCTGGAGGGGCTGTGGGGAAAGAGGAACCCTTCTCCATTGTTGGTGGGAGTGCAAATTAGTACAACCACTTTGGAGAACAGTATGGAGGTTTCTCAAAAAGCTCAATATAGACCTATCCTATGACCCAGCCATACCACTCCTAGGCATCTATCCTAAACAGCAAAATCCAAGATATCAAAAAGGCATTTGTACTTCCATGTTTATCGCGGCACAATTCACAATAGCCAAAATATGGAAACAACCCAGATGCCCCTCCACAGACAAATGGATCCAAAAAATATGGTACTTATACACAATGGAATACTACATAGCGATTAGGAATGGTGAAATACTGTTATTCGCAGGGAAATGGTCAGAACTTGAACAAATAATGTTGAGTGAGACAAGCCTAGAACACAGAAAACAAAGGGGCATGATCTCCCTGATATATGACTGTTGGCAAAGGGAGACGGAGAGACAGTAGAGACCAAGTCTGTGAATACTGTATATGTTCTTGATACATTGTATATTGCATATATGTCAACCTGACCTAGACAAGGGATAGAAAAACAGGTCGTAAGATATCACAAGAAATGTACACACTGCCCTACTATGTAACTGCACCCTCTTTGCACAACACCTTGTAAAAAAATTTATGTCCAATTAATAAAAAAAAGAACATTATCCTCTATTGCATATATGCTTATCTGAACTAGGGAAGGGAAAGAAAAATGAGGGAGGGTGTAACAAGACAAGAAATGTACTCATTACCTTATTATGTAACTGTACCCCCTCTGTATATCACCTTGTCAATAAAATTTAATTTTAAAAAAGAACATTATCCCCCCAACCATTACTTCATGCTAGAAATCCCTGTCATCTTCAAATATTAAATATTTTCTACCTTTCATCTATCATTTCTCAATAGTCATTAAAGTTCTCTCAAGCGAGGCACGGTGATGCATTCCTCTAAGTGCACCCGCTCAAGAGGGGGAGGTAAAAGTCTTGTCCAGACAACAGCACCGACCTTACCTGAAAAATGAACCCAAGAACAAGAAGATTGTGGGTATGTCTCAAGTGGTAAAGTGCTTGCCTAGCAAACATGAGGTCCTGAGTTCAATCCCCAGTACTGCAAAAAATAAGTCCTCCCAAGTCTGTCTCTCTGTCTCTGTCTCTTTTTGTCTCATTCTGCCTCTCTCTGTCGCTCTCATCCAATGGTTCTCAAAAGTCACTGTTCATAAGAATCACCTGGGAGGAGGTTATTTAAAATGCAGTTCTGGGGCTGGGGATATGGCCTAGTGGCGAGAGAGCTTGCCTCGTATACATGAGGCCCTGGGTTCGATTCCCCAGCACCACATATACAGAAAACGGCCAGAAGTGGTGCTGTGGCTCAAGTGGCAGAGTGCTAGCCTTGAGCAAAAAAAGGAAGCCAGGAACAGTGCTCAGGCCCTGAGTCCAAGCCCCAGGACTGGCCAAAATAAAAATAAAAATAAAAAATAAAATGCAGTTCTGTCTCTATCCTCCTGTCTCAGGTTTTGTAGGGATAGTATGAGAAATGTATATTTTTATTAGCTTACCAGTTGGTAAGAAGGCTCATAATACAAGAACTAAGCTTAGAAAAATCGCTGTTCCATTTTCTCCTCTCCAGTCCTTCTACCATTCATTACCTTACCTTTACCCTATAGATTTTAACACTCATGGCAGCTATTACCATATCTAATTTGCTCACTAATATATCCCCAGAACTTACTTAGCATAATAACTACCACATTGTAAGCCCTCAACACACTTTTGTGGAGTGAAAAAATAAACCAGAATGAGGAGGTTAGAGTAAGACATACAGGATATACACTTATTGTCATTCAGTTTAGCCAAATATATTAGTTATCTAATTGTAAATTTACAAATCAAATTTGACTCAAGCATTTCAAAATCACATGTATGTTTGTTAAGGTACTTCTAGCTGTTATATCCAGCCTAGTGACTCAATATAATATAATGTACTTCTGGCTCAGTTAACCATCTAGTGTGGTGCTCCTGGCCTTGAGATGGAAATTAAGGGAACACAGGTTCCTTACATCTTGTTTTCACATCTTCAACACTCTTAATTCCTAGATCAATCATCTTTAAGAGAGGTTATGGACTAAACACACGCTTCTAGAATTTTGACACAGATCACTTATGCTCATGTTCCATTGGCAAGTATTAATCACATTAGAGGTTAAAAAAAACTTAGAATTTAATCTCAATGATAACTCCACAGAAAAGAGGAATTTTAATTTTCTGGTGTCTAGTTAAACCATCTTTGCCATGCTATATGAGCTAGTAAGTTGACTGAAAATCTGCATAGTCAGTATAATAAATTGAACTTTAACATTAAAGAGAACTTACAAAGTAATTTTTATTTCAGAGATTGGCTGCACTGTTCAAAGGTACTCAAAGTAATGAATAGGGGGAGTTTTGTTTTCTAGCAGAGAATGTCCCCAAGGAGCATGGTTAGGAATGGAACCAAGAGCCTGATGAGCTAAAGGCATCAGCTGGCTCACCTCTCCTAGTTTGTTCTGATTCTCTATGGGAAAACTAAACTAAAGCACAAAGTACATTTATTTTCAAATGTGGGCTTTTGACCTCAGAACTCCAAATCTCTTTTCTGGAAGATCTAATGCCCAAATAGCAACTCAGCTAACAGAAAGAGTTTGCATCTGAAAGATAGCTCCAGAAACTTGCAATGGCACAAATTCATCTTTATCAGGATTTTGCTGCTTGAACACACACATAAAAAAAATGTTTGGGTATATTTGTGCCAATGTCCTAAACTATCATAGAAAAGCCTCTGAGAGCACACACATTTAATCATTCCAGAACAGAATGGCTTTGGGGGACAGCATGTCTTTGGGTCTATTTTTATTCAAAGTCTTCAAGTGCTTCAAGTGCCTGGATAGCCTGATGGATTAGGTACTGAACCCTGAGGCTCTTGAGGTCAATGATTTATGGCAGCTGAAAGCTGTGAAATGTTGTTCAGCTGAGAGTGCCATGGGACAGTCAATCGACAGAATTAGCAGACACTTGAGCACGGATCTTTACATCAACTGCCAGGCCCTCTAGAGATGTTCACCACATCCAATGTGAGCCTGAAGGGCCACCAGACCCTCCACAGCAACCAGAAACAAGGGGGGGGGGCAGCTACATACCATATTTTCCTGAGATTACAGGAAATAATGTAATCAGAGAAACCCTTACTATAGATCCTCACTTCTTTCTAAATCCAGTGAATGAACAATGTTTGAAGGAAAGAGAAGAAATAAAAATGGTTTATCAACCCAGACTGTGCAACTGCTCTAGCCCCCTTCAAGTCATTAAAATAAGAAAGGCAAGCTGGGTGCTAATGGCTTACACCTGAAATCCCTAGTTCTTCAACATGCTGTAGTCTCAGGACTGAGGTTCAAAGCCAACCCAGGCAGAAAAGTCTGAGAGACTCTTCCATTAACCAGTGAAAGGCCAGGTGGTAAAGCACCAGCGAAGAGACAGTTCCCAGGCTCTGAGATCAAACCTCAGTACCTGCACAAAAAGGAGGAGAAGTAGGAAAGCTCAAAACTAATTTCCATTCAGAAACCTCAAGTGGATCTAGTATATCCACAGAGGTTTGAGTCACACTAGTGAGGTTTGACACACACTATGCTCCAAGTGTGTGTCACTATCACCTACTCCAACATCTATGGATGGAATCAGACTGATCCATTCTATTCCTTGCTGGATTACATTGGTCCTCACACTTATATCCCTGGTACTCTAGCTCAACTTTGCTTCCTGATTTGACTCCCTAAAGTTCGTCTTTATTAATCATCTGTTCTAGGCTTGCTGTTTTGGCTCAAGGACATCTCTCTGTACTCTCCAGCTCCAACCACAGTTTTTCACTCACCTGCAAAAACTATGTACCATACTTTGAAGCTTGTAGCTCTGTACTGTGGGACCAACTTGCTGGGATGAACCTCCCCTCTCACCCCATTACACCCCACCCCCTCGAGAAGGTAACTGGACCCTTCTCATCAGGCCTCATCTGGACATCTCCATTTTTCTTCTTACAGTTGTGAGCAATTTTTCCCTGTATTTCAGATAATGGGTTGAGTTTTAGCTATCTGTCTTACTTGATGTGACACCATTTCCTACCCTAGTCCACACACCTGCCAGGATTGGCTGGGATTGGTTATGTGTCCATTTGGACTTCATTAGTAACCATAGAACTTCCCTTGCTGCCCCTTCTGCTATGTCTGATTCCTGCCCCACCCCTGCCCCACGGACAGCATTCTCATCAAGATTCCTGTTAACTTGTACTCTTCATTCCCAGTTGATAATTACAAAATGCTGAACCAAGTCTTTCCCAAAAGAAAGCCTTATATATGCTTCATTAACACAGAAAAGTTGGCGGTCTCCATGAGAAAAATCTTAGATGCCCTTCCAGCTTACCTACAAATAGCCTTGGACCCCTTCCTAGGCTCAAGTATAACAGTGACTATAAAAGAAGCAACTGAATAATGCTGGAAAAGGAGTTCTCTAAATTTACAATTCTGCTTTTACTACACTAAAGGCTGTGATCACACTAAATTTAGATAGTATCAGTCCTGAATACATTCCCATTAATGATATATGTCATATATTATTCCATAAATGTGTCTATTATTTTATTCTCTTTCATTTAATATTATTTTGAATAAAAAGTACAAGCTGGCTATGGTAGTACATGCTTATGATCTCAGTACTGGGGAGGCTGAAACAGGAAGATTTCAGGTTCAAGGCTACATAGTGAGTCTTTATCTAAAAACTGCAATATCTGTATAGTCATATTTGTGATTTTTACTACCCATGGACATCCCATTGAACTGATGTGCCACAATTTTGTTTAGCTACTCACTTACTGACTAGTTATTTCCTAGCTTTCAATGGTTATCAGAGACCATCCATTAGCCTTTATACAACTTATTTTCTGTTTACTTAATCTTAAAAATTAATTTATTCTGCTTTAAGAAGATGGTTTTGGTGCTGGGAATGTGGCTTCATGGTAGAGTGCTTGCCTAGCATGCATGAAACACTGGATTCGATTCCTCAGTACCTCATACAGAGAAAAAGCCAGAAGTGGTGCTGTGATAGAGTGCTAGCCTTGAGCAAAAGAAGCTCAGGGACAATGCCTAAACCCTGAGTTCAAGCCCCAGGACTAGCAAAAAATAAATAAATAAAGATGATTTCATTTTAAATGCTCTGGGCAATATTTCAGACTCTGCAATATCACTTATACCTCTCTATATTCAAAGAGATTTTAGTTGGTTTAAAATAAAACTGTATATGCAGTATAAAGCAATATTGGGTATTGACATTAATAGGGTAATTAAAGGAGGTACATATGTAAGGAAGCTTAAGGGAAGACAATAGCCTCTAAACTACATGATGCATGCTTTGAGAAGGAATAATGATGCCCAGGAGTTCAGACTTCATTTTCGGCTTTAATGGACCCACAGAGAGATTTTTCCATACCAAAACAAATCATTTACAACTATTTAATTTAAGTCAACAGAACATGCTTGTGACTTGCTACCTGTAAAATTTTGAAAAGGTCACTGGACCTCAGTGTTCCTCAGTTTCCTTATCTATAAAATGAGAAAAATTGCTTAAGAAAACAGCTGTCATGGGCTAGGAATGTGGCTTAGTGGTAGAGTGTTTGCCTCACATGCATGAAGCCCTGGGTTTGATTCCTAAGTACCACATAACACAGAAAAAGCCTGAAGTGGTGCTGTGGCTCAACTGGTAGAGTACTAGCCTTGAGCAAAAGGAAGCCAGGGACAGTGCTCAGGCCCTGAGTTCAAGCCCCAGAACTGGCAAAAAAAAAAAAAAAAGAAAACAGCTGTCAAGAGACGTAAATGATTAATATGTTTAAAGCAATTACAATAGCTTCCACTACATAAGAAACACCATATAAATGGGTATGAAATAAATAAAATCAGTCCTCTACATATAAAATCAAAAGATAAAGACACAAAAGCACATTTAAAGGTTCAAACATATATAAAAGAGCAAAAGATGATATGACCAACTTTCCAGACACATAAAGTCATTTTTAGAAATCCTCAGCTGAGCACTGGTGGCTCACACCTGTAATCCTACCTACTTAGGACATTGTGACCTAGAGGATCACAGTTTGAAGCCAGCCCAGGCAGAAGAGTCCAGCAGACTCCATCTTCAATTAGCTAGCAAAATATGGGACAGGAGGCTTGCCTCAAATAGTACAGTTGTCAGCTATGAGCAAGAAAGAGCACAAGACCCAAGTAATCACACACCAACACGCGCAAGCACACGTGAGCACACACACGTCCTTGTTGATATTCTGATGAGGTTCGAGGTTTACAAGTAATAGATAGCTCTAGGTACAAGTTGCTTGGGATATCAACTTTAGAAGGGAGGGAGCACTGACTTTTTTTAAACATATTAATACATTTGCTCTAAAATAAACTTCTTGGCTTGGGAAAGTCTCAAAAGCCTGCTCTTCACACACTATG
Source organism: Perognathus longimembris pacificus (assembly GCF_023159225.1). Taxonomy (NCBI): domain Eukaryota; kingdom Metazoa; phylum Chordata; class Mammalia; order Rodentia; family Heteromyidae; genus Perognathus; species Perognathus longimembris. The sequence continues at coordinate 37,003,893 of NC_063188.1, forward strand.
TTTGGAATTCTGATCAAAGAGGTCCCATATTTTCCATCAGGTATTTCTTTCACTCCCCTAAAAAGATTTCTTCTCTCTTGAAAAACCATCTCTTCAATCGCTGATACCATTATCAAGATAAGTATCAGATGGATTAAAGTTTAAAATATTGTGAAAACAGTTTTAAACTAGTAGAAAATATATATGCATGTTATATAATCTCACTGTACTCAAGATCAGCCTCAGCAGCAGAAAATCCAAATAAAAATGATTTATTAAATAAACATTTACAAGATCTGTCAAAAGTGACAAATAAAATTTTAAACTAAAAGATAAGCTTGGCAAAAAATATTTACAATGTGGCTGTCAAGAAGTAACATCTTCAATATATAATAAGCTCATAAAAATAAGTAATAAAAGATAAATAAGCTAATAGGAAAAGCAAAGGCTATAAATTAGTAGCTCATAAAAGAAAAAATGCATATGAGAAAGATATGTTATCTTCTCCCATAATAATAGTAGTGAAAATTAAAGTAACAGTAAAACATTTTTCTTGAATAAAATTGCCAAACCTATATAAATTTCTGCTAAGAATATGGGGCCAGACACACCCATACCTTGCTCATGGCAGTAAACATCACTTCTAGAGGACTGAAGATAAAAGCCTTTAAATTGTATATAGCCAAGCCTTCTCCTTAGTTTTCCTAGTTTCATAGAATATGCATTGGATGAGTTGGGTTGGGAAGGATGGGGGAGAATGATGCGAGAGGTGATATGGATCAAGATGCATATGGATCAAGATAAAGTAACTGCTTTGTTAAATGGCAGCTCCTTTTTACAACTATGTAAAGATAAAAATATAATAAATAAATTTCATATATCCAGCTACCCATTGACTTCACACATGAGAAATTATCATAAGGGAATTGCCAACCATATGCACAAAGGTGTTGACTGCTAAGCAACATTTTAAAACATAGGTTAAATTCTAACATACAATAATTGTAAAAGATAGGTTAAATTCTATCTTACATTAGAGCCATAGAGCACGTCAAGATTTCAGGTGAAGGAAAGAAATATATATAAGATGAACTGTTAAAAGGAAAATAAGATTAAAGCTGGGTGCTGGTGGCTAATGCTTGCTACTCAGGAGGCTGAAATCAGAGGATAGTGTTTCAAAGCCAGCCTTGGAGGAAATATCATGAAACTCTTACCTCCTTAATTTAAAAAGCCAGAAGTGGAACTGGGGCTCAATTTCTAGGTAGAGCACCAGCCCTGAGAAATAAAGCTAAAGGACAGTGCCCAGGCCTGAGTTCAAGCCCTAATGCTGGCACACACACCAAAAAAAAAATAAGATTAAACACTAAGAGAGCCCTTCTCAGACCCCTGCTTAAAACCACTGAATTCTTTTCCATTTTAACTTAAAGTTAGATAAACCCTTAACCTGCATAGTTGGTGTAGTCCTTGCTTCACATGTAATTCAGCCTCAACCTCCACCACAGTCCTTTTTCTTGTCACCTTAGCTTTCTTTTTCTTTTATTTATTTATTTATTTATTTATGGCCAGTCCTAGGCCGTGGACTCAGGGCCTGAGCACTGTCCCTGGCTTCTTTTTGCTCAAGGCTAACACTCTGCCACTTGAGCCACAGCACCACTTCTGGCTTTATTTCTATATATGTGGTGCTGAGGAATCAAACCCAGGGCTTCATGTATGCGAGGCAAGCATTCTATCACTAGGCATATTCCCAGCCCTATTTATTTTTTAATTTAATTTTGTCAAGGTGATATACAGAGGGGTTACAGTTACATACATAAGGTAGTGAGTACATTTCTTGTCAAACTTGTTACCTCCTCCCTCATTTTTCTCCCTAAGGGCTGTTTTAAACATCCCATATTCCCCCCAGCCATATGCTCCCAATTCTGCTTACAAGGATCTTCCCTATGTATTCTTTCATCTCACCACTCACTTCCTTCCCCACTGTAACCTGACTACTCACCTTTCAGATTTCAATTCCAATTCCACTTCTTCTGAAAAGTCTTCCATAACATCTAGCCTGAATTTGGTTCCCTTTTCACAAACTTGTGACATAGTGCATGTTTTCTTCTTAGCTTATAAAACAATTTGAAACTGCATATTTAATTTTGCAATGTTGGAAAAATCTTAGAGAAAGGGATAGTAATTGTTTTGTTTATTATTATATTGGTAAAGATTACAAGAAGTTTAACAAAATTTTCTCAGTATATAGTCAAAGAATGAATTAATGGATGGATAGATGAATGAATTAATGATATGCACCATATCTTTGGCTTGTAAAATTATAGGTCAGTTGGAGTTTTTCTTTTGTGCTTCAAATTATTTTTCATTTTATGTATCGCAGTTATTTTTTGTAATTGAGGGGTGGAAAACAAAGTCAAAAGCAAAATTTTTCAGACAGAATATAAACAATGCACCAATAAATGTAAAATGGTGACAAAGGAATAAGAACACTTTGAGTAAGTTTGTGATCAGAACAAGTGAGGATTCCTTGGTGGTGGTTTTCAAACCAGGTTTCAAATTGATGGCTGTATGTAAAGTGATAAGGAGGGAAGGGCACGGCAGGTAAGGTGACCAAGGTGCAAACACAGCAAAGTAGAAAACAGCAAGCATTCCTGTACTTTCACATGAAAATGGAGATGGAAAACCACAATGCCAAAAAAAATTCAGGAGGGACCCAAACTGAACAGCATAGAGGAGGATTAATAATGTGCTTCCACTGAACTCTTCCCCTCTCTTCTCTTCTTCATCTTGCTTTTGAAAGTGTGCAAAATGGAAAAGGCCCAAGAGTGGACCTGTCATGCTTTATAAGGAGTATGAGATCATTCCCATTTCAAATTGAAACTTGAATGCTCCAGCTTAGCTGGGGTTCCACAGAGATATGTGGTCCTACCTGGGTGACATATCAAATCAAGTCCCTCACTAGAGAGTATCAGTGATAATTAAGTTACCCTTATAAAAAATAGAATGGCTGAGATTTTTTTCTTAGAAACTGTCTGCAGGTGCCTCTGATCCCTTTGAATTTTACTTCTTGCTCTTTATTTATCAAAAAGACTCACTCCCAGCTAAGAAGGCACAAAACATTTTGACCAAGTACTTATCTGCACAACCACAAAACCAATATCATCAGTTAGTGAAAAACAATTTCCTCTGGCAAGTAGAGACAGCCTAATTGCTTAATCTGACAGGTTATTAATGATTCAAGCCAACCAAAAGCATAATGGATATTGATAACCACTGGCAGGTTGGACATTTGATGCATACAGTATTGCTGAAAATTACTTACATCAAGGATTGCTAGTGACCGTTAGACTAAATTGTCCAATCTCCATGGGTTTCATTAAACAATTCTATCAACTTGATAAAGTGGCCAGTCCGAAAGTTAGCCTATTAAATATAGCTCTGATAAAAAGGCCAACAGCATGGAGGATATTTACAGTATTTATGTTCCAAATCAACATAAAAATAAATCTCCTTGGTAATATTGCACTCAGGGTATTGGGGACAGTTATACCCCCTCTCGATTTGAACGGTTTGGGGGACTAGAGCTTTAACATAGAAATAACTGTGATTTGGAGGCAGCTGACAGTGGCATTGAGTTTAGTGCTTCTGGATGTTCAGGGCCTGATTCATCACTCACTGGGCTTATCTGGAGAAAAGCCTATGCCTTATTCCATACATACATCCTTTCCTCATGGTTATTTCCCCTTTGCAGGGCAGCCAGGATGGGCTGACATTCAGAAAGAAACTGCAACTGACTCAGTTTCTACTGGTGGGTGCCTGAATGCAGTCCTGAGCCCAGCCTGGGTGAAGTCTTTGAACAAGCATTGGGAATCCAACCATGACTGCTAAGTAACCACAGGAAAATTATTTGTGACATATTGAGAGTTCTATTCTACACTCCTCTCTTAGATGTGAATAAGACCCCTTTCATATGATTAGTCACTGTGGGACCAAAGTCTTAGGGATTAAAGTGGACTCAAGTTTTAAAAGAATGAGGAATTACCATGCTGAGTACAGTAGCATAACAAAGAGAATAAAAACCAAAGCAGCTATTATATGTATATGAATATGTGTGTATATATGTATATGTATGTGTGTATATGTATATAGAAAGAGTCAGGCAGAAAGAATGTACAGAACTCCATTAACACAGTATCTGATTCAAAGGATTTAGTATTTGAATGTATTATTGCTGAATATATAAAGCACAATTAATAGAAATTTCAACTAGTGAAAGCAAGAGTTTAGAAATCAAATCATGAAGATTTTTCCCTTCAAAAAGATGGCTAGAACAGTGTGTACACAGAAAGAGACTAGCACAGTCATAGGCCTGGTTCTAGGGAAGAAACAAAGAGCTCTGGGGGTGAAAAGGAAAACATATGATGGAAGAACATCCCAAAATAGACTCAGGAACCCATTGCTTGGCCTGGAAACCTGAAAACTCAGAAATCAGTTTATCTGAATATTATTTTCCAATTCAAGAAATGTGAGCTCAATTACATTAGAATCAAAATACTCTGGCATGAGCTACAAACAGCTGGGCTCTTGCTATAAATTCCCTGCTGTGACCAAAGAATAATGAAGTTGGGGCTTTTTCATGTGTATTTTTTTAACCTGCATGAGAAAAATATAGCTCGAGAATGTGAAGAAATTCAATTGCCCCTATTAGACTCTATTTGAATCTATTCAAGTCCAGAAATAGCAAGGCCTTGCCAGTCAAAGCTAAATGACTTCCTGAACATCCCAGCTGTGCAGAGGGGCACACCGGTTCCGCAGAATGAGAGGCCACTCATCTCCTCAAAGCCTGGTCCAAATACCCCCCACCTTTCTGAAGAGCCCTTCACCTAGCCAGCCAGGGTAGCAGCTGGGCTTGGCATGCAAAGAAAGGCAAGAAGGCAAATGTGCCTTCCTCTTATATCAGTAGCATCTCTTGGCAGCTGCCAGGATGGAGTTGAGCATTTGATTACTTTCTTTCACCTGGTGTCTTTCTGAGTCTTAAAGGAACTATCAATATTTCAGAGATTTGAAAACAGACATCTTCTATTTCTAACCACAAAAATGAGGCTTACAATGTGGCAGTGTTACTCCCAGGACCTGTCAGACAGCTTCCAGGAAATGTCTTTGGATGCATACAGGAGCATGCTTGCAAAGCTGAAACTTAAAGGTATATAATGCTAAGACATAGCCTGACACAGGAGGAGAAGAAAGGCTGAGAACTGCAATTTGAAAAAGAAGCCACTCAAACACTACTGTCTTGGGCTTGGGGAAGATTCAAGCATATGGATCACTCAAAATCAACAGCCTGAAGTTAAGGGCTGCTTTGCCAATGCATAAACGAGTTCACCCAACAAGATACAAGCTATGATTCTCTATCAGTTTACACTGATTTATGAAATTGAAGACTGTCATCCCCAGTTTAATGTGTCAATCAAGGCAGTTTTCTCTCAGACATTTATTACTGAATAGTTTCACTATTCTCATGTGAGAGGAAGAAAGGGGGGAGACCAAAAGGAGTAGGGGGAAAGGAAGAGGAAGTAAAGATAGAAAGAGCAACTTTGCACTTTGGGTACATGTTGAAATCCTTGTAGGAGGAGTTTTCCCTGCATGAACATAACCTAGTACCTGATTAAATCAATAAGGAGTCATAACAGACAGGATCCAAAGCTGAGAAAAATGAGCAACAGAATTTGAGTATTGATAGTGATCACAAGCATTTCAGGAGCTGGTCCTTAAAGGAATTCCACTATCTATACATAATGTTAACCTTTCCTACTAGTTTAAAGGCTTGATCTATATAATCTATGACCTTTCTTGAGATATTAATATAAAAGCAATACTCTTCTTTAACGAGACTTATGTACCTCCAGCACTAGCTGTTAATAGATCTAAGGCCCTTCTATGTTGTAAAGGAATGCCTGCCAAGAAATCTACTTGTGTCAGTGTATGAGGCCTACTAGATAGCTCCTTGAGGGCCTTAGCAAGTTATACTGACACATAAATAGAGGTTCTTCCATGGTTTTTCTGCTTGTCCCAAGATCCCAGTAACTAAGGGTTTAACACTAGAGATATCCTCTTTTGGTACTGTCTATTTTGTTTTATAGAACTGCACATCGAGGTGTTTGTATTAGCATAACCCATATCAGAAAAGGAGTAGACTAAAGAGTATCTTCCCTCCCAATGGATGGGAAGAAGAGTAGTCCCTGTGTGGGATTCAAAGATAATGAATATCCATGGCTAAAGAGTTCTCTGGGCCTGTTTACATGGAAGGTTCCTGTAAGCTTGTGCCAAATGATATTTGTGGAACTTCATTGCCTTTCTGAAGTAATGGCCAGTGGCTCCCTGGATAGATCTTAATTTTTTAAATCCTGATATTCCATTAGGAGTCCTTTTTCCAGAGAGATAGAAAACAAAAGATTTGAGACTTGACAGGTTACTGATCACATCTTGACTAACAGGTTTTGAGCCTTCCTAGGGTAGGGAAAACTGGTCCTCAAGATGGCATGATATTTATTGGGCAAATTATAAGGTGGTAGTTGTTCTTTCTAGGTAGAATTCCAGTGTTGTTCCGTAAGGATAAACGTAGTCTCCCCTGATTTTAGGTAAGTAGGAATTTTTTTAAGCAAATGGAAAGCCTGGCACCTGTGCCTTATGCCTATAATTCTAGCTACTTAGGAAGCTAAAATCTGAAGATGGATTGCAGTTTGAAGCCAGCCAAGGCAAGAAAGTCAGAGACTTTTACCTCCAATTAATTACCAAAAAAAAAAATCCAGAAGTGGAACTGTTGCTCATGTGTTAGCCTTGAGCACAAAAGCTCAGGGAGAGTGCCCAGGCCCCAGAACAGGCACAAAAACATGGGAAACTTAATGTCCTTTTTAATAATAAGGTCAATTACAAAAGGGAACAAGCATAAAGCAATCATTGGACAGTGGAAAAAGTAGGGTTTCTATTCAGAGTCCTCTACAAAGGCCTTAGGAAATAAGTCCTCTATTGTTTCATTGGGAAGAGAGCCTGATGTAGAACCTAGATATAGGAAGTAGCATTCACAACTGTCTATACTGACAAAGAAGGTAGCACCACAGTCCCTATTCCATCTTTCCCACAGACCCAGCAACCTTTCAGATTGAAAATTAATTGTAATTGATTTTATCTATGGTAGCACTCAGACCAGAAGGGAATGTAAAGAGGCTATCTAGAAGAGTATCTCAAGAGGCATTCTGGTGAATATCACCACCAAAAGATAGCCCCTTTTGGCAAAAAGAAGAATTTCACACGGGGAATCAGCAACTCCATACATACCAGCCTAGTAGTACAGGAATGGCACCAAGGGCAAAACAAACCAATGGTGAAACAAGGGATGCCTCAGGACACCTGGTTCTATCATTATTTAACTTAAGGTGAGGAGGAATTCTTAGTCCTCTTGAGCCAGAGTTTCTGGTCTTCTGATTGCTCACAAGAATAAATGTCTTTTGATTCCTCCTACTCTGAAGGAGTTTTCTCTGACCTTCAGATCAACAAGCAAGTCATCAGAGAGGCTGAGATGCACCTAAGGTCTGGTAGTATTTCTTGTCCTGACCATGGCAATAGTCAAGAGAGTCCATCTTCTGAAGTCTCTTGGCACAACTTAGCTGAAGTTCTCTTTAAGGCCTAGTTGGCTTGTTACACTTCTCCTGAGGCTTGGGGCCTCTGCGTGATTAGTTCCCAAAGTCCCGGCCACATTTTGCGTGACTTGGAATAAGAATGTTGGACCAATATCACTTTGAATGCTTTTAGGTAATCAAAGCATGGGATGATTTTTCTAAAAGTACTTGTACTACCTCTGTGATCCATTCAGTCCATAATTGTTTTTACCTTCCTGGACCATTTAGTCTGGGTTCTAAGGGGCTTGTCAGTCAGTCTGACCAGCTAGCAAAAGTTTGCAATATCACTTATTCATTATAGCTCAACCAAGAACAGTGGCAGGGCACTATAGAATGATGCGAAATTTGTAAAAAAAAAAAAAATATTTGATCCCCAATTTCACAAGGCATGTCAGGGGTGAAATTGTAGATCTTTATTTTCCTTCAACTCCAATTTACAGCTGAGGCGTGGGAGTTGAGTGTTCTTCCACATGCTAACAAATAAGAATAACATGCCCCTAAGTGGTGCTGTGGCTCAAGTGGTAGAGTGCTAACCTTAGGCAAAAGAAGCTCAGGGACAGTGCCCAGAACCTGAGTTCAACCCTTAGGACTGGCAAAACAAAACTAAAAAGAAAAGAAAAGAAGAATAACAAGTCCCCATATCCAAAAGAAACTGAATTTTCTTACCCAAGATCTCCATAATGATTTGAGTGTTTGGGGGAGGGGGGCATCCTCAATCTGATCCTGAGTGTGTTGTTGCAACTAGGGTCTTGGCTGGCTGCTCTTCTTGGTAGGAGAGGGGACAGTGAGATCTCCAGTGCCATGTGTCCTCTTTCATTTTGGAGGAGGGACAGAAATTGGGAGAAAGTACCAAGCAGTCCCTCTCAAAATGCCCCAGGTTTTTATATTAGTAGAAGGTGGACTTTCCACGCTTGCCACCCTTCTCCCTCTGGGATGTCCTGAGGCCTCTGAGAGCTTCCTCAATCAGGGCTGCCACAACTCTGGCTTGCCTTTATTCCTTATTTTGTTCCTTTTTCTCCTCCAAATCTCAATTGTTATGTACCATAAGGGTAGTAAACAATAGCTGGATTTTAGTAGTCCGTGGGTCCAGATGAAGCTTTTGAAGCTTCCACCTAGTACTGGAGGCTGATTGAAGATAAAATGCTGTTTCAGGAGTGCTGATCCTTCAGTAGACATAGAGGCAATACTGATGGCTTTTCTAAAGGTCTCCTCCAATCTCCTGTAAAAAAAAATACGGGATCTGGGCATCAGTGGCTCATGCCTATAATCTTAGCTGCTCAAGCGGCTTAAATCACAGTTTGAAGTCAGCCTGGGCAGGAAGGACTCATCTCCAACTAACCATGAAAAATACAGAAGGGGAGCTGTGGCTCAACTGCTACAGTGGTGCTAGCCTTGAGCAAAAATGTTGAGAGACAGCACCCAGGCACTGAGTTCAAGCCCCAGAACTGGCACAAAAAAAAGGTCATGGGGTTTTCCTCTGATCCCTGGGTAATACCCCTAACTCTGTCATAATAGATAGGCTTTATCATGTCTGATTGCATGCCCCTTAAGAGAACCCCTATTGCATTTCACATCATTCATAGTATTTGTATTACAGCCCCAGATATGTTTGTTTTCAGGGATAATGCTTCCCACTGTTCTATGATTATCCAGGTTCCTAGAAATTGCCTCATCTGCCTCTCTCCTTGTGGCTGAAAGAATTATCTCCCTATGAGGCTGCTAGTTTTCCAGAATGAACTGGATATCTCACTAGAAAAAATCAAAGGTTACTGTGAGAGTTTGGAATCCTCATACAAATCTGTCTGAGTTCTCTTAATATTTGCACCATCCAAAACCATCCACTGAGGGCTGGGATGTAGCTCAGTGGCAAAGAGCTTGCCTAGCAAGTGCTACGTCCTGGGTTTGATCCCCAGTACCAAAAAAAGAAAAGACAAAAAAGATACCGTTAAAAAAAAATCCACTGAGAAGGAGGTCTGAACTCTAATGGGACCCCCTCTGGCTCTGCCACCTCTCACAGCAGCAATAAGGGTTGCCAGTGCATGTGCATAGGAGAGTCCTCTCCTGATAGGAGTAAGACTAGAGAGTACAGGAGGGAGGTGTTGAAAGTGTCTGATATGGGGGATCAGACAGAGCTCGCCTTGAGAGATAGATGACCCTCTCAGAAAGGGATTAAGGATATTTGCCTCTTTCACTTTACCCTTTTCTGAACGTAGGGGTCACTTTATAGCAGGAGATGTCTTGGTGTCATATTGGCCTGCATGCAGAGGTCCTAGGTCCACTTCCCTCCCCCTCTTTTTTTTGTGCCAGTACTAGGACTTGAACTTGGGGCCTCGTGCACTTGCTTGGCTTTTTTGCTCAATTCTGGAGCTTTAACTTTTTGCTGCTTAATTACAGATAAGAGTTTCATAGATTTGTCTACTTAGGTTGGCTTTGAATGGTGATTCCCAGATCTCAGCTTCATGAGTAGCTAAATTACAGGTGTGAGCCACCAGTGCCTGCTCCCACTTTTATTAAAAGAGATCTAGTTAAAAGATCATAATAAAAATTTAGACTCCCATTTTTCTGGCCACTTTTCTTGGTTTCCCCAGCTGACATTGGGGCCAGACTACATTACAGTAAAAGATGACATTATCATCATCAAGGAGGTCCCATTGCTTTAGGATGCTGCTCAGTGGAGATTGTGCAGGAATGAAACTGTATCTTTACATATTATCTGAAGGAAGAAAATGGTAGAGAATGAGGGAAAATCATGCCCCTATTAATTCCTGGAGAAGGTGTAGCTCCTAGAAGGGTGGTATCCTGGAGGAACAGTAGATTCCATAAAGGGGACTAATACCCCTATTACTAATTTGGATGAGTTCTGGAAGACAGGTAGCACCAGAAGGGATGGTAAAACCCTTACTACTAATCTAGAATAGGTCCTATGGATCAATCAGGCATTTCCTTGAAAGACCCAAAACCTGGGGGGGGCCTAGAGGATTAAATCAGGGTCTCCTTACTAGAGGCTGGACAGCTCTGATTAGGAGTGCAGTTAAATCTCTATTGCAAATGATGTACACCACGTGTCAACCAGCATCCTTTAAATGCTATTTCCCATTAAAGGAGGTCCACTTAGATACTCAATTACCAGCATTAAGGAGACTGTTAAAGTCAGCACAGTAATGCCTAGGGAAGCATGGGTCCAGCGAGACTGAAGAATGTCCACACTGTTGGGGGTGAAGGGGCTTCTTAGTGGACATTGGAAAAATCTAGGTCACAAGAAGGATCAGAGAACAGAATAATAAGAGGAGGCTCTAATTGTGGAGGTACAGCAAAAGAGGACATATAGTAACAGGATTTTTAATGGAATGCATAGGCCAGGAGAAAGAACATCAAATGGGGTTAGGAGGGAGAGGGATTGTTGTGAGGAGAAAGTCATGTGGAGTATACTGACATGTGGTCAGAGGTCTTACCTCCTGTCTGCTGGCTTTCCAACTATGTTACTGGTCAGTACTCATAGAGGTGAAAATCGAAGATTCTTGGCATCTCCAACAAAGAACTGAATGAAGACATACACATAAATGTTTATAAAGTGGTAAAGCCAGAAATTTAATAGAGAGAAAGGGAGTAGACTAGGAAAACAGTGGGCTCAAGTTAGATGGCTCAAGAGCAAACACATAGTTTAAGGACATTTCAGCTTTCTAGGATTTGGAGTACAGAAGAAGTTCATTTTAAAGAACTAAACTAGGCTAAACCTAGGGAAATGAGGGATCATGACTTCTCAGATTTTTGGAAGGGATCTGCACCTGTACAGGTTTCCATCCTATAGTTTCAAATATACACATAAGCCTGAAACCCCTATATGAATCCTTAAGTAAGAGTTTGTTGAGCAAAGGTAAGACTAAGGATGCAAAGGGTTCCAGTCAGGTTAAAACTGACCCAAAATTGTTCTACCCCTAGGGAGAAGTCCTAACTGCCAACTGACCACTAATTACCTCCAAAGAGGAGTGGCCATGAAGCTACTAGGGAGGAAATAGGACTCCTGGGTGTTCCTCAGAACATGACTATGAGACAAAGGTGGCTTCAGCATTTAAGAGAGACCTTAGATATAGTATAGGTAAAGATCTCAAGATCATCTTGGATGTGAGTGTGCTCCAAATCAAATGACAAATATCCTTATAAGACATGTATGTATGTACACACGTACATATACAAGTATATATACTATTGAGTATTGCTCAGCCTCAAAGAAAAATGAAATTATGCTAGTAGAAAAACAGATGAAACTGAAAAGCACCATGTTGACCACCAACCTGAGATTATATATACATTATACATGTGTGAAAATACGTTTTAAAAATCGCACTAAAATTGGGCTGGGAATATGGCCTAGTGGCAAGAGTGCTTGCCTCGTATACATGAAGCCCTAGATTCAATTCCTCAGCACCACATATATAGAAAACAGCCAGAAGTGGCTCTGTGGCTCAAGTGGCAGAGTGCTAGCGTTGAGCAAAAAGAAGCCAGGAACAGTGCTCAGGCCCTGAGTCCAAACCTCAGGACTGGCAAAAAAAAAAAAAATCCCACTAAAATTATTGAAAAGGCCAGGCACTGACTCATGCCCTAACTACTCAGGAGTCTGAGCTCTGAGGAATATGGTTCAAAGCCAGCCAGAGCAGGAAAGCCTGTGAGACACTTCTCTCCAATTAAGCAACAAAAAGCTGTAAGTGAGGGGGAGGCAGGGGGGAGGGGGATGAGGGATAAAGTAACACCTTGGATAAGAAATGTATTCACTGCCTTACTTATGAAACAAGTTGAATAAGAAATGTATTCACTACCTTACTTATGAAACTGGAACCCCTCTGTACTTCACTTTGACAAGAATTTTTTTTTAAAGCTATAAGTGGTGCTTTGGCTCAAGTGATAAAGCACTAACTTTGAACAAAAAAGCTCAAGGACAATTCCCAGTCCCTGAGTTCAAACCCAGGACTAGCACAAAAAAAACTTGAAAAGGAAGAGGAGGAGCTAAGAAAGAGAACTGAGGGGCTGGGAATATGGCCTAGTGGCAAGAGTGCTTGACTCGTATACATGAATCCCTGGGTTCGATTCCCCAGCACCACATATATAGAAAATAGCCAGAAGTGGTGCTGTGGCTCAAGTGGCAGAGTGCTAGCCTTGCGCAAGGAGAAGCCAGGGACAGTACTCAGGCCCTGAGTCCAAGGCCCAGGACTGGCAAAAAAAAAAAAAAGAAAAAAGAAAGAGAACTGAGGGTGAATTTGATGTAAATACATCATATACATGTATGTAGATATCACCATCAATCTCCTTTACATAGGTAATTTTTGCTAATAAAAGAGAGATAATAAAACAGTTTGAAAGCTCTGGATGATTTGGCTTATGACTGCCCCTATCTTTTTCACTTACATCCTCTCATCCTCACTTGCTTTTTGTATGTGGGCCAGGCCTGGCTTCAAACTGAAATTCTCAAATCACAGCTCCCTGAGTAGCTAAGATTACAGGCATGAGCCCCCAGTAGCCATCTTGCTTATTTTGCTGATACTAGGCTCAAACTCAAGGCCTTACTCTCTCAGTGGACTCTTCTAAATCATAGATGGAGCTCTACCACTTGAGCTATGTCTCCAGTTCCCTCACTGGTTATTTTCAGTAAGCAAAGCTATTTACTCCTTCAGAGTCTTTGTATCTTCTGCTTCCTCTCTCCCAGAATGTTCTTCCTCCAGATCTTTGTTTACTTGGCTCCATCAAAGCATTTACATTTCAGTTCCCACAACCCCTCTTCAGGGAAGACCTTGTTCTTATACTTTGATTGAACTAAGGCCCTTGCAATTTGAGGCAAAGTGCTCTACCACTAAGCCATGCCTCCAGTCTTCTATAGTTGATTATTCTTACATTTATTTAGATAATGGATAATGCACCAATCTATTCAGAAATATCTTTGAAATAAATTTTAATGGAGTCAAAACTATGGCATCCCAAAATAGACAAAATTCAATCTGAAAGAAAGAAAAGCAGGGCATGCACTCAAACACTAGAGCCTAGAAATCAATAACTGTTACTGTCACTTTAAAAATCATCTCTCCAGCCAGGTGCTGATGGCTCAGACTTGTAATCCTAACTACTCAAGAAGATAAGATCTGAGGATTGCAGTTCAAAGACAGCCTGGGCAGTAAAGTCCATGTGACTCTTATGTCTAATTAACCACCTAAAGGCCAGAAGTGGAGCTGTGGCTCAAAGTTACTGGTAGGGGTATAGCCTTGAGCAAAAGAGCTCAGGGAAAGTGCCCAGGCCTGGAGTTCAAGCCAGATGAATGACAAAATAAAAAACAGTGGACTGCTGCTTTGCCAGGTTCGTTGATTTTGTAAAACTCATCAGCTCCTGCCCCATCCTGTCACCATCCCCAACTACAATACTCATGAGACTGTAGGAAACAATCTATTTGCATGTGTGCTTTTCAACATTATTCTCACACCTTACATCTGTATATCAAAAACGTGTGATCCAAATTAAGAGGCAATGTATGCACTGAGGCCACTTTTGTGATATTCCCACCCAAAAAGGTATAACCTGAACCTAAACATGGGTTGACCAATATTCATAATACAATGTTGATCATAGATAGTAATGCAAAATAACTGGCTTGTGTGTTTTGAAGCTGTTACCAGTGTAAGGGCTGCTTCATGATAGAAGCATAAAAATGGAAATCTGAAAGTCAAGAAATAAGGCAGGGCTGGGAATATGGCCTAGTATACATGACGCCCTAGGGTAGATTCCTCAGCACCACATATATAGAAAACGGCTAGAAGTGGCTCTGTGGCTCAAGTGGCAGAGTGCTAGCACTGAGCTAAAAGAAGCCAGGGACAGTGCTCAGGCCCTGAGTCCAAGCCCCAGGACTAGCAAAAAAAAAAAAAGAAGAAGAAGAAGAAGAAGAAGAAGAAGAAGAAGAAGAAGAAGAAGAAGAAGAAGAAGAAGAAGAAGAAGAAGAAGAAGAAATAAGGCAATGATAAAGGGTATAGTGTGATATTTGTTTATATTAAGCCATTTTACAGATCCCAGTTTAAATAGTATTAAAGTTAATATTCTTGCTGTGCTAACTATCTTGTGGGTGTTTAAGCTTTATATCCATCCCTGTGGAAAATACACACTGATGTAAGGATAAAGGAGTATCATCAGAAGAATATGTTTATAACTAGGAGGATTTACTTATAAAGTAAACGTGTTGAATTTGGGAGGATCTAAGTAAAGAATGTAATGGGAGTGCTTTGTAGTATCTTTGCAACTTTCTACAAATTTGAGGTTCCTCTAGAATTAAGTTTAAAAGATATGTGGTCATCCCTCCTTGTCCTTTTTGTCTGTTTTTTATGTGAAAGCTATACAAAAATTGACCTTAGCACTAGAGGTAGCTTCAGTTAGTTTAAACAATATACAAAATGATTTAAATAAAGAAATTAATTAATTATGATTTCAAAAATAGACATCCCACAGAGCCTGTAATGGAGAAAGATGCACACAATCCAACAGAAACCTAGCAATATTATCAAAAGCTACTACCCCAATTAGCCTGAGGACTTTTGCCCTAAAGGGAAGAGTGCCATCTCCACACAAGTTGCCCTTCCTGGTGCCTAGCAACTTGCCAGCCAAGCACCAATGTTTATTATGATCTAAAGTGTCTTATCTACAATGCCAATTTGTCAAAAGCCAACGCTGCACTATTCCATTTGGCCATCAGAGGGCGAACTAAAATTACTTTTGCTAACAGGATTTCTAATAAAGAAAGAAGTATGTGGGGGCTGTGCCCCACACATTTTCTAGCTGTTCGCAGATTCTTGCTGATGCAGAAAAAAAGAACTGCAGTTTTGACCTTAGTAAAACTGTGATGTCTTTAAAGTTCAGTTCCAGTATCTTCTGCGTGCATTTTCAGCCCACTTTTGTCATTCTGTTGAAGTGTTTTCAACAGCCTCATCCATACCCCTAGGTTCTTGGCGTCTTTCCTCTTCCTCCAGCACTTTTGCCCAAAGCACTCATTCCAACACACAAGTAAGACCGATAATGATAATAATCATGATGACAGAATATTATACTTCTCCAGAGATATATGAATATTGAAGGAACCTGTGCCTTTTGAAGCTGGTGAAGGAGGATGTAGAAAACCATCAGGGCCTAAAATCACACCTGAGTGCCTAACCGGTTATCATGTAAGTGGGCACCCTATTTGGTGCCTGGGATATGAATTTCAGGACTGAAAACTGCACCTGAGAATGGTGCTCACTGAAGGGCAGAAACAGATGTAGGGACGAAGATGTGCCCACTAGGGAATCTGACATGTCCACAGGCTAAGAAAAGTTCAAGGTTCAAGGGGTGTGTGTGTGTGTGTGTGTGTGTGGTGTGTGTGCCTGTGTGTCCCTCCATAAAATAAGCGGTTGAATAATAAAACTATAAAGCAAATGTCGCTTTTATAGTTGCCTTTTCTCTACCTCTAAAAAGCATAACCTGTAGCCTGGCCTTGGTAGCTCACACCTGCAATCCTAGCTACTCAGGAGGCTGAGATCTGAGGATCATGGTCCACAGCCAGGCCCAGCATGAAAGTCTTATCTTCAATTAACCACCAAAACCCGGATGTGGAGCTGTGGCTCAAGTGGTAGAGTATTGCCTTAAGTAAAAACACTCACTGACAGTGTCCAGCCTCTCAGTTCTAGTCACAGGACTAGCACAAAAAACAAACCCACAAACTCCATTCTTTTGAAACAGAAATGGCCTCAAACTATCTATTGTCCTTCTGTGTAAAGAAAAATTGGCTCTTTGTATACATACAAAATTACCAATTTGGTTTTTTAGGCTTTCTGTTTATTCCTTTCATAAGTACAGATATGGATTTTAGGTGTCTTTTAAGAAATTCAATTTAGGTTGGCCCATTTACCCCAATTATCTCTCTGAATGAACTCTAGAGATCATCCATCAAAAGCTGAGTCTTGCAATGGTTATGCTTTCCTCCAATTCCCACTATCAACCCAGACTGAGTTTCCAATTGACCACAATCTATTGAGACTACCCTTTAGCGACACAATCCAAAGTCTTTGTGCATCTCAAGTGATAAGGCTACATTGGTGAAATGTGCTAGACCACAGTCATTTGGAGAGAGGTATTATGCCTCTTTCATCAATGAGACTATAACTATTGTCATTTCATTCCCTGACATATTTGCACATTTCTGGTACCATGTATTTTGAATGAGCAAATATATGAGTTGGTGTGTATTTGTCCTTAAGATCGAGAGCACAGATATCCTGGCCTACCTTAAAGTGGTGTTTATGGCTAATCGAGGCTGCCAGGTCCCACTGCTTTCTCTCTACTCCTCCCATCTGCTAGGAGAACAGTCTTGTCTTTCAGGACACAGCTGTAGAGTTGCCACCCCATGAAGCCTTTCGCTCTGGTGAAATTCCCCTGCTGCCCAGTAGGTTCTTCAATATTTCCCTCTGCTTTCCCTCCTTGTTGTGCCACTAAAAACTTCAGAAGCAAGTCAGTTCCCATATCTGTTTCTTCTGCAAAATCAGGCTGTATTTGTCTTTTTACCTCCTCTTTCTAGATCAGTACTTGCAACCCATTAACCCTCATCAGATGTCCTAATTATGCAGTCTATTCTAAACCTATATATGACTGAACCTTTCATTGCATTCTTAAAATTGATTTCTCCAGTCAAAGCTAAAGTGGGATGCTAGTCTAGACTGAAGAATGAAGTTTGAGGCCATGTGCCAGTGGCTCTAATCAAGAGACTGGGATCTACAGGACTACAGTTCGAAGCCACACTAGGAAAAAACACTGTGAGAATCCATCTCCAAACACAGTTCAAATCCATATGTTCAAGCCCAGAACAAAAATAAATAAATGTATTAATATTTTTTTAAAGTGCCAGGTGCCAGTTGCTCACGCCTATAATTTAATCACTCAGGAGGCTGAGATCTAAGGATTGTAGTTCAAAGCCAGCCCAGGCAGGAAAGTCTGTGAGACTCTTATCTCCAAAAAACCGGAAGTGGCTCTGTGGCTTAAGTGGTAGAGCGCTAGTCTTGAGCTGAAGAGCTCAGGAACAACACCCAGGCCCAGAGTTCAAGCCGCACGACCAACCAAAAAAAAGTAAAATAAGGGCGCTTATTTGTCCAGCAGAGGGAGCCCCAGGACTGGAAGGCAGTTAAAGCTGGCCTGGAAAATACTTTGCCAGACCGCAAGCTGCACTTCAACTTGCCCAGTGCCCCCTGTTCCTTCTCAGAAAAACAAACAATAAAAAGGAAACTTTCTTTTGTTAAGCCCAGCACAAGTCATTGTGTGGACATAAACAGAAGCCAGAAGTACTGGAATAGTGACCATGGTCCTTCATCAAACGTGTTCCATTTGTAATCTAAGAAGTCGAAACCACAGGTAGATAACAAGATCTGCACTAAGCCCTAAAAGAAGTATCAAAATCTCCCAAAGAATAAAACTTTTGTTGTTCTTATAGTTACAGATAACTCACTGCCGGCACTATTCTAAGTGCTTTCCTTATGCCTTAATCTTCAAAACAAGTCTGTGAAGTAAAAGCTGTTATTCACTCTTCACAGATAGGAATCTGAAGCTAAAGAGGCTGATAGAGCTTGCCTCTTCACACAAGTAATAAATGATAGAAAGAGCACTCAGCATCTTGGTGGGTAGATGTATATCCCCTATATGCGCCTCTTGTGTTATACTGTGCCACATCAGGACATGCACAAATACCCAGGGAAGAAATTAAGATCAGGAAACATCAACATCAACTGGTTGACTAGAAGACAGGTTTTGAATTTTTGTTTGTTTGGTTTGTTGGTTGGTTGGTTTGGGGGTTGTTGATTTTTTGTTGTTTATGTGTTTGTTTGTTTTGTCAGTCATGCGCTTGAACTAGGGGCCTGGGAGCTGTCCCTGAGCTCTTTTGCTCAAGGCTCGCACACTACCACTTTGAACCACAGTTCCACTTCTGATTTCCCAGTGGTGAATTGGAGATAAAAGTCTTACAGTGGCTGGGGATATGGCCTAGTGGCAAGAGTGCATGCCTCTTATACATGAAGCCCTGGGTTCAATTCCCCAGCACCTCATATGCAGAAAATGGCCAGAAGTGGCTCTGTGGCTCAAGTGGCAGAGTGCTAGCCTTGAGCAAAAAGAAGCCAGGGACAGTGCTTAGGCCCTGAGTCCCAAGCCTCAGGACTGGCCAAAAAAAAAAAAAAGTCTTACAGACTTTCCTGCCAATGCTGGCTTTGAACCACACACCCCTCAGATCTCAGCCTCCTGAGTAGGTAGGATTAAAGGCATAAGCCACCAGCACCCACAGCACCCAGTCAGGTAGTTTATTTTTAACAAAAATTTTCAATGCAGGGGCTGGGAATATGGCCTAGTGGTAAAGTGCTCGCCTCATATACGTGAAGCCCTGGGTTCGATTCCTCAGCACCACATATATAGAAAAAAAACGGAAGTGGTGCTGTGACTCAAGAGGTAGAGTGGTAGCCTTGAACAAAAAGAAGACAGGGACAGTGCTCAGGCCCAGAGTCCATGCCCATGACTGGTAACAAAAACAAAAAAAAATTTCAATGCATCATCTAAAATTATATTCCTGGAGATGGGTAGAGTTGCTTACACCTGTAATCTTAGCACTTGGGAAGCTGAGGCAGGAGGATCATTAACTTGGAAGCCAGAATGGGCTACATAGAAGAGACCCTATCAAAGAAAATAATTTTCAAGAGTAAAATATTTCTTGTCATTCTGTGAAACACTGAGTTCAACAACTAAAAAAAGCATTATTTCCAGAAGCCCCCTATTAATTCCTCTAACTATGATGATTCTGTGTATTGGTTTCATCTGCTATAATGAATGGAGCTCTGACAGGACAGGACACAACATGCAGGTGTTGACCAAGGGGAGCCTTTAAGATACTATGGAACAAAAAAGCCTTCGTGTTTCTGAGATCATGAGTGAACTAGAAAGAGTTATGACAAAATCATTGCACTTCTCAGAAGCTAGATTCAGGGTCCCATAGCCTGATGTCACTGAGAAGCCCCTAAGCTAGGTGCCCAAGGAAAAGCCCTACATTGGCACTGCCTAAGTATAAGTTAGGCATAAATGCTGCCTTATTGCCTTAATACGCTGATCATCTGCTTGGTCTGTCAGGGTGATTGTCCTGCTATAGGCCTCACCCTGAGGAGGTCTGAAAAACACAATCACTCCTCTTGGGAGAAAAAGAGACAACAAGCAAGAGCCCATATATGAAAGTAGATTTGCCCATGGAGGCATCCCAGTGAAAGTGCAAGCCTCTACACCCCCTTTATCAGACATGTGGAAACCCAGCAGAAGACACTCACTACTCAAAAAAGAACAAAAATATCTGGGTACTGGTATATCATGCCTATAATCCTAACTACTCAGGAAGCTGAGATATGAGGACCACGGTTCAAAAGAGGCCCACGCTAGAAAGCCTATTAGATTCTTGACTCCAATTTGCCACCAAAAAGCTGAAAATGAGTCTGTGGCTCAAATGGCAGAGCACTAGCTTTGAGCAAAAAAGGAAGCTCAGGGATAGTGCCTAGACTCTGATTTCAAGCCCCAGGACCACACACACATGTGCATGTATGTGCACGCACACACACATACACACACATACACACAGAGCTAGGCATTGGTGGATCGCACCTGTAATTGTAGCTACTCAGGAGGCTGAGCACTGAGGATCATGGTCCAAAGCCACCAGGACAGGAAAGACTATGAGACTCTTATCTCCAATTAACCACCAAGAAGCCAGAAGTGTGTCACAAATGGCAGAACATAAGCCTTCGGCACAAAAGCTCAGGACATCACCCAAGACCCTGAGTTCAAACTCCAGAATTGACACACAAAAAATAGGTAAATATAAATAATAACAAAAATAAAATGGGGCATGGCTAAAGTGCCAGATTCTCCTACTACCAAGTACAAGGCCCTGAGCTCAAACCCCAGTACAACAACAACAAAAAAACATAAAAGGATGTGTGGTATTATGATGAGCCTAGTAATACTCATCTATAATCCAGCTCCCGGAGTATAAAACAAGAGTACATTGAATTCAAGGCAAGCCTGGGCAAAAAAAAAAAAAAAGGCTATCTCAAAAATAAAACGAACACAAAAGTGTTGGTGGGGGGGTGTTTCAAATACTAGTTCATGTTATAGTAGTACCTAGCCTACAGGAAGTCCTGAGTTCAATCCCCAGTATTGAAACAAAAATGTGTGGTACTAGTGGAAATATAGGCATAGAGAACAAAGAAATAGAATAGAGAGCTCATGGTTGGAAGCTAGTGGCTCATGCTTGCAATCTAAGCTAAACAGTAAATTGAGATCTAAGTATTATGATCCAAATCCAGACTCTGCAGAATAGCCTGGGAGACTCTTATCTCCAATTAACTATTGTTTTGAAAAATGCCAAAAGTGGCACTGTGGCTCAAGTGATAAGAGTGCTAGCCTTGAGCAAAAGGGATAGTGTCCTGGCCCTGAGTTCAAGCCCCAGGATAAGCAAGAATGAAAAAAGAGGAAGTCTAAGCTAAGTAGATCCAAGGTCCAGGAACAAATAAAAAGAATAGAGAATTCAGAAATAGACCAATAAAAATAGTACCTCAATAAAAACTTGTACCTCAATAACTGTAAGTAACTTGTTCCAGAACTTATTAAAGATGCCAAATTCAGCAGTTGCCCAAGTTCCGTTTGTAAAATACTATGTCCTTGCATATAATCTATGTATATCCTTCCACAAATTTTAAATCACCTCTAGGTTACTTAACATACTTAATACAATCTAACTGTTATACAAATACTTGCCATATTTTTCTTTCAGTAATAATATCCAAAAAAGTCAATTAAGACAATGTTTGAAATACTGAGGTCTACAATTGGTTGAATCCACATATATGGAATCCATGAATGCAGAGGGCTGATTGCATGACTGAAAGAATTCAAATGATGTCAGAAAAAAATGTCAAAACAGTGAACATCACTGAGACCTCACATATTACACAAAAATTAACGCAAAGCTGATCAAAGAAAATTACAGAGGCTAGGAATGTGGCTTAGAGGTAGAGTGCTCGCCTACATGCATGAAGCCCTAAGTTCAATTCCTCAGCACCACATACACAGAAAAAGCCGGAAGTGGGCGCCATGGCTCAAGTAGTAGAATGCTAGCCTTGAGAAAAAAGAAAAAAAAAGGCCAGGGACAGTGCTCAGGCCCTGAGTCCAAGCCCTAGGACTGGCAAAAAAAAAAAAAAGAAAAAGAAAGAAAAAAAGAAAACTACAAACGTTTTTACCAGTAAAAAATCTTCAACATCTGGAATTAGGCCTAGGGTTCTTGGATACGACTGACCATTAGAAGAAAACCTGACTTGTTTGCCAGTCCTGAGGCTTGAACTCAGCCTGTGTGCTGTCCCTGAGCTTCTTTTGCTCAAGGCTAGCACTCTACCACTTGAACCATATTGCTATTTCTGTTTTTTTTTTTTGAGTAGTTTATTGGAAATAAGAGCCTCATGGACTTTTTGCCCAGGATGGCTTCAAACTGTGATCCTCAGTTCTCAGCCTCCTGAGTAGCTAGGGATTACAGGCATGAGCCACCTGCACCCAGCAAAAGAAAACTCAACTTTTCAAAAGACTCTATGAAACAAATGAAAAGAGAGGTTGCAGAATGGAGAAAGTATTTGCAGGCTATGAAGTCTTAAAGAACCAAGAATATGATAGGCGCTGGTGGTTCATACCTGTAATCATAGATACTCAGAAGGCTAAAATCTGAAGATCGTGCTTCAAAGCCAGCCGAGGTAGGAAAGTCCATGAGACTTATCTCCAATTTATCACCAAAAAGCTGAAAGTGAAGCTGTGGCTCAAGTGGTAGAGCACCAGCCTCACGAGGCCCTGAATTCAAGCCCCAGTACCAGAATACACACACGCACACACACACACACACACACACACACACACACAGTACTATATTTGAACTTGGAAATGTGTGTGTGTGTGTGTGTGTGTGTGTACTTTGAAAACTAGCAAAAGACAAAAACAGAAAAGCACCATAGAAAGAATCACAATATGACTTTACACTACAGGGTCAGGTGCCAGTGGCTCATGCCTATAATCTTAGCTATTCAGTAGGCTAAAATCTGAGGATTGATGTTTGAAGGCAGCCCAGGCAGGAAAATCCATGAGACTCTTATCTCCAATTAACGACCAAAAAAAACAGAAATGGAGGTGTTGTTTAAGTGACAGAATGCTAACCTAGAGCAAAAAAGCTCAGAGACAGTGTCTAGGACCTGAGTTCAAGTTCCAGAAATGACACCAAAAACAAAAAGTACATTAAAGGGCCAGATAAAAAAACTTCACCATACTAGCACAAAAACAGACACCCAGACCAAAGGAATAGAAGACGAAGAAATAAACCAACACAGCTACCACCATCTGATTTTCAACAAACATGCCAAAACATACATTACAAAAAAGTCTCTTCAACAATATCGAGGGTTTGTTTTGTTTGTTTGTTAGGAAAATTGAATATCCATATGTAAAGACTGAAACAAAAATCTATTCTCATCCTGTAAAAAACAAATTTAAAATAGATCAAGGAATTCAATGTGAAAAACACAATTATATGCACACAAAAAATAAGGTAAAATAATTATTTAAAGTAACTTGGTGTAAAATGTGAAAATTTGAAACTACTACAGGAAAACATAGAGAACACACTTTAAAGATGTAGGCATAAGAAAAGACATTCTGAATAAAACACTAATTGCTCAGGAAACAAGAGCAAGCATTGCAGCTAGGCCCCGGTGGCTCAGGCCTATAAGCCTAGCTACTCAGGAGGCTGAGATCTGAGGATCTTGGTTCAAAGCCAGCCCAAGAGGAAAAGTCTATAAGACTCTTATCTCAAATTAACCACATTAAAAGCCAGAAATGGAGCTGTGGCTCAAGTGGTAAAGCACTAGTTTGAACAAAAAGAAGTTCAGGGATTTTGCTCAGGCCCTGAGTTCAAGCCCCAGCACTGGCACAAATAACAAAAAACAAACAATAAAAAGAGCATGAATTGACAAATGGTGGGCCTTCTACTAAACAAAGCAATTACCATAATCAAGAGGCAACACGCAGAATGGGAGAAAGCCTTTTGCAAAGGATTTTTTTAATCCCACAAAGGATTAATGTACATATTATATAAATAACCCAAAAATTTAAACATTGAACCTGGGTGTTGTGGCTCATGCCTATATCCTAGCTACTCATAAGGCTGAAATCTGAGGATTGTGGTTCAAAGCCAGTCTGGGCAGTAAAGTCCATGAGCATCGTATCTCCAATTAGCCACCAAGAAACCTATGATTCAAATGGTAGAACACAGTCCTTGAGGGAAATAGCTGAGGGACAGTGTCCAGGCCCTGAGTTCAATCCCCAGTACTGGCACACGCGTGTGCACACACATACACATACACATACACATACACACAATTGAAAGCAAAAATTATCCAGCAAATAAATGGAAAATGGAACAGATCTCAAAAGAAATACAAATAGCACATAAACACATGAAAACATGTGCAATTCCATTAGCCATAAAGAAAATGTCAATGGAATACAACACTAAAATTCCATCTTACCCCAGTCAGAATGGCTATCACCAAGAAAATACAAAAAAGTTGATGATGGGGATGATGATAAACCCATATTCACTGTTGGTATATGCTAATGTAAACAAGTGTATGGAAAAGATTTAAAAGAAGTTCCTCAAAAATAAAAACCACAAGGGCTGGGACTATGGCTTACTGTCAGAGTGCTTGCCTCGTATACATGAAGCCCTGGGTTCGATTCCTCAGCACCAAGGTATATATAGAAAAGGCCAGAAGTGGCGCTGTGGCTCAAGTTGGCAGAGTGCTAGCCTTGAGCAAAAAGAAGACAGGGACAGTACTCAGGCCGAGTCCCAAGCACCAAGACTGGCAAAATTAAATAAATAAATACATACATACATACCACAAAACCTGGCTTGATATCTCGTTTGCACTGCTACCTACTAAGGAGAAGGAGATTGGGAAACTCAAAATCCCAACCTACCTCAAGAAAACAGTTCTTGAGGACTCATCTAACCAATATAAAGCTGGACAGAAACACACAAATCTATTATCACAGCCTCATAGGAAAGATAAAATAGAAGAATCACAGGAAAGGCTGTCCAGAGCAAGCAACTGGGAAATTGTACATAAAAGGATTGTTATAATCAACCATCATATTCAACAAATAAATAAAACTACATACATACTATAACTTTTTTGTCAGTCATGGGGCTTGAACTCAGGGCCTGAGCACTGTCCCTTAGCTTTTTTCTTCAAGGTCAGTGTTCTACCATTTGAGCCTCAGCTTTTTTGGTGGTTAATTGGAGATAAGAGGCTCATGGACTTTACCACTCAGGCTTGCTTTGAACCACAATCCTCAGATTACAGCCTTATGAGCCAAAAGTGGCACTGAGGCTCAAGTGATAGAGCACTAGCCTTGAGCAAAAGTTCTTCAGGGAAGCACCCAGGCCCTGAGTTCAATCCCCAAGACAGATACAATAACAGACAAAAACAGAAAGTGCTAGAGGCATGCCTCAACTGTTGAAAACTGACTGGAAAGCACAAGGATCTCAGTCCATACTGAAGTATACCACAATACAATAAATAATCTATAACATAAAACAAAATACGACAAAAAAACAAAGTAAAATAAATACACCATAATTCAAAACAAAATGAGGGCTGGGGATATGGCCTAGTGGCAAGAGTGCCTGCCTCATATACATGAGGCCCTGGGTTCAATTCCCCAGCACCACATATACAGAAAATGGCCAGAAGTGGCGCTGTGGCTCAAGTGGCAGATTGCTAGCCTTGAGCAAAAAGAAGCCAGGGCCAGTGCTCAGGCCCTGAGTCCAAGCCCCAGGACTGGCCAAAAAAATAAAATGATACACAACAAAGTAAGCAAAATAATATAACATGCAAAAAAATCTAAATATTAAAATCATGATAACATAATAACATAAGACAGGACAAGACACAAAAATAAAAACCTAACAACATATTATATATTAAAAATTACAAATAAGCTGGACACTGAGGACTCATGCTTTTAATCCTAGCTACTCAGGAGACTGAGACTTGAGTAATGCTGTTCAAAGCCAGACTGGGCAGGAATGTCCATGAGACTTATCTCTAATAACCACCAAAAAGCCAGAAGTAGAGCTGTGGCTCAAAATGTGGACCGTTAGCCTTCAGCAAAAATGCACAAGGACAGTGCCCAGAACCTGAGTTCAAGCCCCAGTACTGGTACCAAAATAATAAAATTTAAAAAGTAAATAAATATAAAATAGCACATAACATAAAACAAAATAAGAAAATACCAAATAAAACTGTAAAATTATAAAAATAAAGTAATATAAAATAACATCACATCAAATAAAAGAAACTGGGGCTGGGAGTGTGGCTTAGCAGTAGACTGCTTTCCTAGCATGCATGAAGCCCTGAGTTCCATTCCTCAGCACCATATAAACAGAAAGAGCTGGAAGTGGCGCTATGGCTCAAGTGGTAGAGTGCTAGCCTTGAGCAAAAAGAAGCCAGGGTCAGTCCTCAGGCCCTGAGTCCAAGTCCCAGGACTGGCCAAAAAAAGTACATATACACTTAGTAATTTATCCAAAACAAATGTAAATACTGTGATCACAGTATTTGTGATTAAGTTTTTTCCTATTTGTGTACACTTCATCCACCAACTACAAGTGTGTATTTAATAGTACAAGGGACTTTTATTGGTATATCTCCACATATGCTTAGAGAGTACTTTTAGCCACGAAGAAGAATGAAATTAGATGATCTGCAGAAAAATTGAGGAACTGGAAATCACGGTATTAAGGCAGATATTCCAAAGTGAGAAAAACAAAGTATGATTTTGCTCACATGAGGAACCTATATTTCCAGAAAAATAATGTGGTAAAAGGGACACAGTTAAGAGTCGGCACACCAAAGAGAATTGGAAAAGAGTTAATACAAGAGAAATGCATTATACATGTAGGAATCCTGCATAATAAATCCACTAAAAATCAAAACAGTAAAGGATGTACATTTTATTCATTTACAATGAATCTCATATTATTCTATTCAGCTAATTCACATACAACAGAACAGAATAGAGGACTGCTTGGGGAAAAGGTTAGTAATACCCAATTCTATGAAAAATTATCTTGTGTACTAAACTGACCCAGAAGTCCAAGGAACCCAGGAAGCATAAACAGGAGGTTTAAGGTCAACAATGGGCTAGGAAAAACTAGAGAATGTAACTGCAAAACAAAAGAAGTAAAAGGTCTGGAGCATAGTTCACAAAAACAGCTGCTATCTAGCAAGTCCAAGGCCTGCCTGACAACTGAAGAAAAGAACTACCAAGGGGCTGGGGGATATGGCCTAGTGGCAAGAGTGCTTGCCTCCTATACATGAGGCCCTGGGTTCAATTCCCCAGCACCACATATACAGAAAATGGCCAGAAGTGGCGCTGTGGCTCAAGTGGCAGAGTGCTAGCCTTGAGCAAAAATAATCCAGGGCCAGTGCTCAGGCCCTGAGTCCAAGCCCCAGGACTTGCCAAAAAAAAAAAAAAAAAAAGAACTACCAAAACTGAATTTAATTACAAGTCTGAGCATGACCTTACAAACAAGCAATTACACACATGAGATTTGTATCAGAGATTAAAATGCTGGCATCAAAAAAACCTGAAGGCTTAATTTATAAGAAACAAAGTGCTGGGAATGTGGCTTAGTGGTAGAGTACTTGCCTAGCAGGCATGAAGCCTTAGGTTGGATTGCTCAGCACCACATAAACTGAAAAAGCCGGAAGTGATGCTGTAGCTCAAGAGGTAGAGTGTTAGCCTTGAGCAAAAAGAAGCCAGGGACAGTACTCAGGCCCTGAGTCCAAGCCCCAGGACTAGCAAAAAAAAAAAAAAAAAAAAGGAGGCAAAAAAAGCAAACCTGGAAACAATCCATGTATCCATAACTGCTGAATTTGTTGTTTTCGTACTGTAACCCTATATTTCATAAATATTTTAGTAGTGTATTATTTATGTCCATCACTGGCAGTCAGACCAACTATTAGTGTGTACTAATGTAAAGAGGGCTTTCATTGTGATATTTCCATATATGCATACCATGAAATCATAGCCATAAAAAGTAATGAAATTGTGAAAATTTCGAGAAAATCAGTGGATCAGGAATCCTACCATAGGTGAGATAAGATGAAACTACAAACATTTGGTATCACACCTGAGTGAAAATTACCCTTGAAAAACAATAATATTGTAAAAGGGCAGGGGTAGCAGCTGACAGAGAAGGAAAGGAGAGCATAACTGGGTAAATACAATACAGGTACACTGCACACACATAGCAACAAAATCATAAAACTCATCAAAAGCAGTTTTTTTGGATTGTTTTGCTGATCCTAGGGTTTGAACTCTGAGCCTGAAAGCTGTCCCTGAGTCTCTTTGTGCTCAAGGCAAGCACTCTACCCCTTGAGCCAGAGCGCCACTTCTGGCTTTTTTTGAGTAGTTTAATGGAGATAAGACTTTCACAGTTTCCTGCCCCAGCTGACTTTGAACCTGGATCTTCAGATCTCAACCTCCTGAAAAACAATTTTTAAAACATGCTTGAGGGGCTAGGAATGTGGCTTAGTGGTAGAGTGCTTGCCTAGCATGTATGAAGCCCTGGGTTCAATTCCTCAGTACTACATAAACAGAAAAGGCCAGAATTGGTGCTGTGGGCCAAGTGGTAGAGTGCTAGCCTTGAGCAATGAAGCTCACCAACAGTGCCCAGGCCCTGAGTCCAAGCCCCAGGACAAAAACAAAAAATAAAATAAAACAACCATGCTTGCGATGAGTGTTGATGGATCGTGCCTATAATCCTAACTACTCAGGCAGCGGAGATCTGAGAATCTCAGTTCAAAGACAGCTTAGGCAGGAAAGTCTGTGAGACTCTCATCTTCAATCAACTACCAGTGCTGTGGCTCAAATTGGCAGAGTGCTAGCCTTAAGCAAAAAAGCTTAGGGACAGCATGGAGGCCCAGAGTGCAAATCCCAATACTGGCCAAAAAAAAGAAAAGAAAAGGAAAAAAAAATCACCTCAGACGCAACATTCAGGCCCTGAGTTCAAGGTCCAAGACCAGTAACGCATACACAGACGCACACACAGCTGGGTGCCTGTGGCTAACGCCTATATTTCTAGCTATGCAGGAAGCTGAGATCTGAGGATTGAGGTTTCAAAACGGGGGTGCGGGGGGTGGTCCCTGGAAGACTTTTTTCTTTTCTTTTTTTTTTTTTTTGCCAGTCCTGGGGCTTGAACTCAGAGCCTGAGCACTGTCCCTGGCTTCTTTTTGCTCAAGGCTAGCACTCTACCACTTGAGCCACAGTGCCACTTTCGGCTTTTTCTGTTTATGTGGTGCTGGGGAATCAAACCAAGGGATTCATGCATACAAGGCAAGCACTCTACCACTAGGCCACATTCCCAGCTCCCGTGAGACTCTTTATCTCCAATTAACTACTCCAAAACCTGAAAGTGGAGCTGTGGCCTTGAGCACAAAAAGGATAGAGGGGCTGGTAATATGGCCTATTCGTAGAGTGCTTGCCTTATACACATGAAGCACTGGGTTCGATTCCTTAGCACCACATATATAAAAAGCCGGAAGTGGCACTGTGGCTCATGTGGTAGAGTGCTAGCCTTGAGCAAAAAGAAGCCAGGGACAGTGCTCAGACCCATGAGTTCAAGCCCCACAATTGAAAAAAAAAAGAAAACAGTAGAGTAAGAAAGGGTTATGATAACAATTTAACCAAACTGCATTTTATATATTAACAGTGAATCATTTCTTGTAGTATTTTGTTCTAGCCTGTCCTGTCCTACCCTTATATTAATTAATTGAAGGCAGAATGAAGTTTGAGAAATATGTGTGGTTAGGGGAGAGACTATGGAACCAAGCAAAAGCAATTACATATGTGAAATTTATACCAAAGAAATAAAAATGCTGGGATAAAAAAAAAAATCTGCATAAGCCAGGTGCTGGTGGCTCACTCCTGTAATCCTAGCTGCTCAGAAGACTGAGAGTTGAGGATCATGGATCAAAGTGTGCCCAGGCAAGAAAGTCTGTGAGACTCTCATCTCCAATTAACTACTAAAAAAGGCAGAAGTGGAGTTGTGGTTCATGTGGTAGAGTGCTACTCTTGAGCCAAAAAGCTCAAGGACAGCACCCAGGCCCTGAGCCCCAGAATCAGCACCAAAAAGTAAATAAAAAGAAATAAAGAAAAGAAAAATCTTTCTTGTAATAGAGTTTGATGGTAGAGTGGAGTGCTTGTTTACCAACTATGAGGTCCTGGACTCCATTCTCAATACCAAAAATAAAGCATCAGGTAGTACTAGACACCAAAAATGCACAAATATGGAGGGAGAGGGCTGGAGCAGTCATATATACCTAGCACTGTTGAGGATGAGACAGAAAGATGTTAGTTCAAGTTTAGCCTGGAATATAGAGCGAGACCCCAGCCACTGTGGGCTATTTAATGAGACTCTGTCTCCAAAAAGACAAAAAAGAAAATACTCACATCATTAAATATTGCTAAAATGAGAAAAAAGGCAAATGAATATCCAAGTAAAGGAAGTACATGATGTAAAGTAAGACAAACTAGAACATCACATAATTACATGAAATATTTTACTTATACAATTATAAAGGGGGCTGGGAATGTGGCTTAGCAGGCATGAAGCCCTGGGTTCAATTCCTCTGCACCACATACACAGTAAAGCCTGGAAGTGGCGCTGTGGCTCATGTGGTAGAGTGCTAGTCTTGAGCAAAAAGAAACCAAGAACAGTGGCTCAGGCTCTGAGTCCCAAGCCATAGGACTGGCAAAAATAAATAAATAAATAAGTAAAAATAAAAATAAAATTATAAAGGAAAGGAAATACCTTGGGTGCTGGGTACCATCCCTTAGCTTTATTCACTCAATGCTGGCACTCTACCACTTGACCCAAAACTCCATTTCTGGCTTTTTGGTGGTTAATTGGAAATCAGAGTCTCACAGACTTTCCTGCCAGACCTGGCTTCAAACCAGGATCCTCAGATCTCAGCTCCTAAGTAGCAAAGTTTATAGTCATAAGCCAATTGCACACAGAAAATAAATTTATCACCTACAGATGAAAATGTTATGAAAAAGATTTGGTTTCAGTCATTTTATCTTGTTGTAGTGTATTTTAGTTGGGAGGTGGAATTCAGAAGACATTTCATTTTACTTTTTTATTTTATTCTGGAAGGGGATTTCAGGAGGATCATTGTTCAAGTCCTATCTGCGCAAAAATTTCCAAGACAAGAGCAAACAATGTCCCTCATGGTTTTTGAGCCCCTCATTATCTGGGAAGTAAAATAGGATGACTGAGGTCCAGGCTAGCCCAAATGAAAACTAAAAATCATATCCCAAAAATAACGACATGAAAACATCTGGCACCATTTCTCAGGTGTTTGAGAGCCTGCCTAGAAAGTGTTTGGTCCTGAGTTCAGACATCAATACATAAAAAAACCCTACTATCATATAAACAAGCAATTACATACCTAGGACTTTTTATCAAAGAAATGTCTGTACCACATGTACATGAAAGCTTTGTTATAAAACATTTTTTAAAACCTACAAAATAAAATATACATAACTTCTTTACCTGTATGTAGCAACTTCTAACTTCTCTGGCTTACATGAATTGCTAGCATCATTCCCTGTGCTTAGTGGCTTTCATTTTATAAAGAAGAACTATTTGAACAGAAGCACAGGCACATCTTGCCATGCTGTCTGTCAAATTCACTCCTATGTGACTAGTAGGCAGACCATATATACTAAGAGTCCTGCTTGTCAGAATGTTCAGCATTCTGGTCAGCAGGAATGGGATCGTGTGAGATTTTCTCATGCTGCTCATCATGGCATGCAATTTAGAATTCATGATTTTTTTTCTGGAATATCCCATATAATAGTTGCAGATAGTTGTTGGCCACAGGGAACTGAAAACCCAGAAAATGGAGGCATAGAGAAGGAGGACTACTGTATCTGAAATATCCTATGTATAGGAAAAATAATCTATAGACATGGAAATCACATTAGCATGCGCCAGGAGCTGCAGTGGGTGCAGGAGTGAATGGCTGCTAGTGAGTACAAGCTTTCCTTATATCACAGTGGAAATGTTCTGAAATTACATAATGGTGATGGTTACACAGCATTAAGAATAACCTAACAATTACTGAATAGTGTGTATAAAATTTTAAATTATTACTTGATAGTACAGATTAAATTAACTTCATTTGTTTGTCTATATGGTACTGAGGAATTGAACCCAGGGCCTCATGCATATTAGACAAGCACTCTACCACTAAGCCACATTCCCAGCCCATGTATAAATTATTTATGCTAGTTCTAGGGTTTGAACTGGGTGCTGTCCCTGAGTTTTTTTGGGGGGGTTGTTTTGTTTTGATCAAGGCTAGCACTCTACCACTTTGAGCCAAAGCTCCAGTTCCTGCTTTTAACCACAGTTCCAGTGGTTACTTGGAGATTAGAGTCTCATGGGGACTTTTCTGCCCAGGCTGACTTCAAACCACAATCCTCAGATCTCAGCCTCCTGAGTAGCTAGGATTACAAGTGTGAGTCACTGGTGCCTGGCCAGGTATTCCCATTTTACAAATAAGAAAAAGTAAGGCACAGAGAAAATAAGCAATCCACTATATTAGCCTGCAAGTGGCAAGCAAAGATAAAATTAAGGTACCAAGCAGTCTCCTTTAGGTCCGCTGCTCTTAACTATTGTCATGGTATACTTCACATAAATCTGGTATACTAAACCTCTTCATTCACAGATATTTTTGCTTAGGACAAAACAGTTAGATAGATTTCCAAAAAGTAAGACAATTTAAGTAAATATCATCACGTCTAATACCCAGCTAGGACAAAACTGGAAAAGGAAACATGGATTTCAGAGGCTCAGATAACAATGGAGTAAACGGTAAAAATCTGACACTTTACAGAATACACCTATCCTGTCACCGATATGTGTCACAGCACACTTTCTCACTAAAACCCTTATAGATTTATTGTGCAACAACTAATCCCAGGACCAAATGGCTCACCAGTAAATAGCAAAAATGAAGGAAGCTTCCAGAACCCAGCACAATCCAGCTTGAAAAGGACATAAGTATTATTTAAGTCAGAGAGAGTCTGTGATTGCCATCCACTATATATTTTTGCAAGTATATTGGTGAAGGGACTATCTATTAGCAAACTTCCCTCTGTTGGATCAGGAAGCATGGGACTCATCTTTAGGCACAGTGACTACAGGGTCCACCACACTTTCAGGAACCTTTGGGAAAGTTTAATTTCTTTTGAAGTCAGAAGAAAAATAACACAATCAAGCCTGTATTATATTCATCTTATATAAATGCAACTGTAAACCATAACTTAATTTTTTTCAGAGAAAAGGGCCCATAAAATTAATGTGGTTCTGATATAACTCAGTCTTCCAAGAAACCAACCCTGAAATCAATGTGTTCAATTCTTGTCCTGTCAATTTGCCTCCTACAAAAATCAGGTTAATAGCACGATTTTCATAGGTATTTTGCTGAACCCAAAACCGCTTTAAGGACACTGAGCTGGGGCCCTGATGCAGAGGGAAGAGGCATGAACTAGTGCAAGAGGAGACAGTAGATGACACTCATGTTCAGGATTTGTAAAGATACAACCCAATGGCCTTGACAAACAACAACAACCTTTGCAGCTGGGTGCAGGTAGCTCACCCTGTAATCCTAGCTACGAAAGAGGCTGAGATGTGAAGATGGTGGTTTGAAGCCAGCCTGGGCAGGAAAGTCCAGTGAGACTCTTATATCCAATTAAGGACCAGAAAACCGGGAGTGGAGCTGAGACTCAAAGTGGCAGAGCGCTAGCCATCAGCAAAATGAGGCCCAAGCACAGAGTGCAAGCCCCAGGACTGGCAAATAACAACAAAAAAAAGAGAAAGAAACAAAAAACCCTTTCCTTTCCCTCCACTTCTACCTGGAATATCGTCACTCACACCTTTGAATTAAGACAGAAGTGGGAAAAATTTGCTAGGACTCCGTGGTGAACCTGCTCATGAGGGTTGGCAAGTTGCCTGGTGTCCATGGAGTTCAGTCTTTTGTGTAAAAAATAAAAAGAATAATGGTAAAGGTAAGACAAATCATTTATAGTGCAAATCATAGAGGCCAGTAACAGAGGCTCCCCTCCCCTATTCTTATATTAAGGTTGCCACCAGGTGCCATAGCACCTGGAAAATTTCTCAGACAGCCTTGCCGCTTTCTCCCACACTGTGCCCCTCTGAATTTGATACATTATACATTACTGAGGCGCCAGCGTCTGGAGAAGAGTTCTAGAAAATGGGAGAGGGAGGGAAGAGAAGTGGTAGTGGGGAGGTTGGGAATGTTCCTCCTCGTCTACAGCACGTTTTGAGGTTTGTGCAGAGCTGCTTTCTGCAAAGCAACTCCGAACAAAAAAAAACCTAGTGGTACAAAAGTTGCGAATGCTAGAAGCCACTGGAGGGAAGGGGGAGCTGGGAGCATGAACATTCCTAGATGTAGACAGCTTTGGAGTGGTTGGTTACATGCACGGTAGCGCAGGTTATCTCTAAGCTTTCATGTCCTTGTAATTTTCTGTGGAGACCCCAGTATCTGGACGGCTCTACAGATCCAGTCCGAAACTCCTGGTACATAAACATATGGAGAAGTGCAGTGATTTCAAATATTCACAGCAAGTAGCCTCCTAATAAATGCCTCTTACCACCAGCTTGGTTTGCATGGTTTGAGCCATAAACCTACAGAACTAGCTAGTGCTATCCATTCCTCACCAGTTCCTAGAAAAGGAAAGTTAGCCAGAGCCCAAGGCGAGCTGGAATAATAACTTCAACAAAATTGGGGTGCTTAGGGCTGGGCGCTTTCCCTAGCACTATTTCTCTGACTTGGAGGGACATACAGGCTACCTCACCTTGCTCAAAGTGCACGAATTTGAGGTTTCAGAGTGAGGCCATCCTGCACAAGCATCTCCATGGAAGGTAGAAGCTAATTCGAGGTCTTAGCCTCCTGCCCAGACATCGTCTTTCCCAGTGCAACCCAGCCCCTTCTTCTAACCGGCCCGGCGCCCACGTGGAGAAGCCACTACACAAACGGGAGCGAGCGCGTTCTCCACAAGGGATGTTCATTCCCCGTACTTTTTTTTCTTGTTTGGCGCCCATTTACCCCGCACGTTCTGGGTGTGCGTCCCCCACGTACGATAATATGTTGCACTCCAGTCTGAACTATCATGCATTGCGGCGTCGCGCGCAGAACTCTCACCCTGGGGTCACCGTCGTACAGTATATAAGGGGCGCGAGCCGCCGACCTCTCCACAAGCACACGGGAGCTGGTAGCCAGGAGCAGCTTCTCGTGCGCTTCCCTCTACCTCAGCGCGGAGTCTCCACACATCGCCAAGCTTGTTCGACAGCTCGTCAGCCATGGCAAGCGAGCCCCTGGCCAACAGCCCTCCGGCCGACAGCGAGACCTTGGGAGTCATGAAGAAAGAAGACGAATGTGGTTAGAGCCTAGTCGGGACCGAAGCTACCGCGAAGTCCCTCTGAGAGGAACTTGCAATGGGAGAAGTGCCCTGACGGGAGGCTGGGTGGCTGTCGTGGCTACTCCACTCTGCCCTGCGGGCTCGGTGCTTCAGTGCCATGATTTTGTCCCACTCTCTCTCCTTCTCTCTGTCTCTCTCTCTCCCCCCCTCGCTCTTTTTTTTTTTCCTGTTCCTCTTTTCCCAGACATAAAATCTGAAGTCACCTCAAAGACTGGAGAGGCGAAAATCAAAGAGGAAATGAAAGAGGAAAAATTCCAGCCCGAAGCGGACAGCAGAGTGGGAGGTGTTGGCTTCCCGGCTGGAGGCGACAGCTGCTTGTGCGCCAAAACCCACTGGGACTTGGGCAACTTGGAGAAGCCGGACAAACTGCTGCCCGCGTCCGGACCAGAGCAGCCGCCCGCGCTCGTGCAGCCGCCGGCGCCTGAGACGCTTGAGGCGCCCGAGGCGTTTCCGAACCGTCCCCAACGCCGCTACCGCATTGCCTTCACCCAGTACCAACTACAGGAGATGGAGGAGTATTTCCAGCGCGTCCACTACCCCGACGTGTTTGCTCGGTAAGGGGCTTATGACGGAGGTGGGGTGCATGTCGCTACGGGGCTCCCAAGCGTCTCTTTGGGGATTTCTTTCCCTTCTGTCGGGAGCCACTCGGCTCCTGCCCAGGCGGAGCGCTCCAGAGCCGCCCCGGCCCGCCTTCACTCGTGGGCTGGGCGGGGCGGGGCTCCCGGGGGATTCGCCCGCCTGCAGACCTGGGAGGGGGAGGGCCGCCACTAAATTGTAGCGAGTGCAGCCGGGTCTATCCTATCTTTTTCACTCTGGGGGGGAAAGGGCACGGGGGTCGGAACGGAAAAGTACCAGAGGCCCCTCGTCAGCCAATGGAAGCTAGGCGCGGTGGCGCGCGCCTCAGATCCCAGCTGGGAGTGAGTGTGGCCCGCGCCCACAACCTAGCTACCTGTGAGAAACCCGGAGGTGGGAAGATCGACGTTTGAAGTGGGCCAGGGCATAAATGGGAGAAGCTGTTCAAAAAATAAAGTGAAAGGGAGCTGGAAGCATAGCGCCTTGACTGATTCATTCGTGAGGTGTTTCTTTTTTATATTTGAATCTTGAACTTGAAGGGTTGTTTTTTTTTTTTTCTGTGTATGTCTCAGTATTGAGATTTGAACTCAGGGCTGGGCACTGTCCCTTTTTCGTTCTAGGCTCTGTCACTTGAGCCGCAGCTCCACTTCTGGCTTTTGGGGAGTTAATTGGAGATGAGAATCTCACAAACTTTCCTCCTGGGGCTGGCCTTAACCATCAGCGCCCACCAAATATTGAAGTATTGCTTAGACATATAATGAAGGTTTTTAAGAGTCCTTTCTTCACAGTTGGAGCCTCCAGGCCAGTTCTCTTGCCTCAGACTAGTCCTGGTCCTGCCTTGAAGCGCTCTTTTCTAACCCTGCAACAGCTCTTAGCTTGTCAAGGCTTTCCTAAGAAGCCCTCCTCTTGGAAGCCGAGCGCGCCTATTTGGTCCCTGGAGGGAGCGGGAAGAGGAGAGGAGGGTGACTGGTCTGAGTAGGGGAGGCGGGGGCGGGGAACTCGGGAGGGGCAGGAAGGCGCGCGGGGGGAGGGGGGTGCAGGGACAGGCCAGAGAGGGACCCGAACCAGGACCAATTGGTGTACGCAAAGGTACCGCTTTTTCTTCCTTTACTCGCCACAGAACAGGAAAGAATAATTTCTACAGAGCATAGAAGTCATTAAAGATTAAGCTTCTCTCCTTTGGAATAAATGGAACAGGCACTTGATAGCTCACACCTGTAATCCTAGCTACTCAAGAGGCTGAGATCTGTGGATTGAGGTTCAGAGCCAGCCTGGGCAAGAAAGTCTGTGAGATTCTTACCTCCCGTTAACCACCAAACACACCAGAACTGGAGCTGCGGCTGAAGTGGTAAAGCTCCAGCTTTGAACACAAAAAAACCTCATGGACAGTGCCCAGGCCCTGAGTTCAAGCCCCAGGAACAGCACCGGGAAAAAAAAAAAAAAAAAGCAATTTGCGGTATGGGGGCCTGGCTGAAGTGCCTAGCTAAGACTTCTAGCCTGGGGTGGGGGGCGGAGTTGAACTTCACAAGAAAAGGACTGATCTCTGCTATTTCACAAGCAAAAAGCCACTCACTCATTTGGCTAACTACCAGACAGTTTCACAGATATTTCCTTGTGTGTTTCAAGTTTGTTTTGGTGCTAGTATTCAGGCTTGAACAAGGAATCTCATGCTCGTGCTAGACACTGGTACTCCGCCTGAGCCATGCCTTCAATCCAGCTTTTTAAATCATGTTAATTGGTAATAGAGTCTCTCAAGGTTTTCTGGCCATACTGACTACAAATCAGAATCCTTCTATCTCAGCCTCCTGAGTAACTAATACCACAGATGTGACCCTCCATTGTCCAGCTATTCTCTTGTTTCTGTCTCATTTTACAGATCAGTTGCATGTGGAAAAACCCTCCCTAAAGCAAACTAAAAGATGACTTGTAAAAAATGTGTGGATAGAAATAAGGTACAACAACATATTTCACTTTAGGCTGAACTAATGATTTGCCCTTTTGCCTCCTCAGGGAGGAGCTTGCTGAGCGCCTGGGTTTGGCTGAAGGCAGAGTGCAGGTCAGTAAATCTTGAAAAAAGCAATGTAGCAATGAAAGCATTCATCTGGACATCTTGATTTGATATGTTGGCATTGTCTTTTTTGTGTTTGGATCTTTTTCTCAGTGTGTGTGCACGCGCGCGCGTGCATGTGTCCATTGGGGGTTGAACCCAGAACCTCCTGAATGTTAAGAATACACAGAGGTACATCTTTCATCACTTGCCTAGCATGAATCCCTGGGGTTATTATAGCCAGCAGAGCAAAACCTTTAAAGGACAGATGCAAGAAAGTTGCATAATTTTCCACTAACCTGAGAAAAATGGAAAGCTAGAGAGAATTTTATCCAGCCAAATTTGTACATTGCAGAATGCCACAAAAATTCACCTTCATGAAACTACCAAATGTGATAAGTGAGTATTCTCTTGAAGAATTTCTTGCATCAAAGATTTTGTTTAGTATTTAGGTGGTATTTGTTTTGAAAATATAGGTTTACAGAAAATTGTTTTTGGAAGATGTTCCTCATTCAGTCCAGATTCTTCCCTTTATTAATTTAAATGCATTTTCATTTATTCAGGAAGTAATTTTCAAGACACCAAAAGATAACTATTTGAGAATGTTTGGTTTGTTTTGTTTTTGCCAGTCCTGGGGCCTAGACTAAGGGCCTGAGCACTGTCCCTGGCTTCTTTTTGCTCAAGGCTAGCACTCTGCCACTTGAGCCACAGCACCACTTCTGGCTTTTTCTCTTTATGTGGTGCTGAGGAATTGAACCCAGAGCTTCATTTTTACGAGGTGAGCACTTTACCTCTAGGCCGTATTCCCAGCCCCTTGAGAATGTTTAAAAAACTTAAAAATCCAGTAGTTGAGTGCCAGTCATAGTGATACTCAGTTGTAATCCTGGCTTTCCCAAGGCTAAGGTGAAATGCCACCCAAGGCAAAAGCCAGACCCTATATGCCAAAAATGAGGGGGTAAGCACATACGCGTATCTAGAAAAACAATCCAACAAAACTTCCCATTGAGGGGCTGGGGATATGGCCTAGTGGCAAGAGAGCTTGCCTCGTATACATGAGGCCCTGGGTTCGATTCCCCAGCACCACATATACAGAAAACGGCCAGAAGCGGCGCTGTGGCTCACGTGGCAGAGTGCTAGCCTTGAGCGGGAAGAAGCCAGGGACAGTGCTCAGGCCCTGAGTCCAAGGCCCAGGACTGGCAAAAAAAAAAAAAAAAAAAAAAACTTCCCATTGAATACTGGAATGCTAGTGCCACAGACTAAGGTCACAGACAGGTCTAGCATCAGGTTGGAGACAAGACAAACAGAAAAACAAAAAGCAGGTTTGCTGGTTTGCTTCCTCATTCATTCCTGGGTTTACTAGACCTTTCAGTAGATTTCTGAAAGAAAAAAAAGCTAGAAAACTGTAAATAAGGAACAGTATAATGTTCTCCATTCTTTTAAAATTGTTCAATACGAACATTTGTCTTTCTTTTTTGCTTTCTTTCTTTTCTTTGTGGTATGCATGTTTGAAATCAGGACCTTGCACTTACTAGACAGAGCTTCTACCACTTGAGCAACACCCCTGCCCTCCCTTGTGAGAACTGATAATTTTCCTCCCTTTCTTTACCAAACATTATAGGCATAGGTTTTATTGGTGATGTTTTAGAATTTTTTTAAAACCAGAATTGGAAATACTGACTTCACATGAGCTCACACTGCAATTGGGCACTAAAGTCTAGACTATTAGGATACAGGAGGCTAAAATATCAAATATCAAAGAAGCTGTCCCAGAAAAACAAGCCGCAAAGATTCTAGGACTGACTGCATGGTCATATCACCCTTCACCTTACTGTCACCCGCTTAATTCTCAAGAGGAAAGATGAGCCTTTAAAATGTACTAGGGTTTGGACTTAGGACCTTATGCTTTTTAGGCAGGTAATGTACCACTGAGCCACACTTCCAGCCCTGCCTTCTTCTAGTATGACATTAACTGTTCAATATAGTAAATCAATCTTTTTCTCCTCTGAAGATCTGGTTTCAGAATAGAAGAGCGAAATGGAGACGAGAACAGAGGAACCGAACATATAATCACCCAATTCCTGTCGCTCTGAGCTCCCCAATTGGTATAATTATTAATGGGCCTTTTGGTCCAATTCCTGTTGTGGAGGCTACTTGGAAACATTTTCCTGTGGTGCCCCAGCCCATACGCTTCCCTCTATTGCCTGTTGTACCTCAGCCATTCCTGCCACCCAGGATGCCCTGGCCGCCCCTAGTGCCTATGCCTATGTTTCCTGGGCATCCTGGGTTTCCTGGACTTCCTGGTCCTGCTGGGCAGCCTGGATTTCGTGGTCCCATGGAGCCTCATGTGTTTCCTTTTCCTGCTGGGCCTCCTGTCTTTCCTGGGCCTGTTGGGTTTCCTATGTGTGTCGGTCCTGATCGACCTGCTGAGCCTCTTGGGCATCCTGGGTTTCCTGGGCATGTTGGTCCCTTTGGTCCCCTTGGTCCACTTGGTCCCCTTGGTCCCATTGATCCCGTTGGTCCTGTTGGTCCTGTTGGATCCTCTGAGCCTACTGGGCTTCTTGGGTTTCCTGGGCCTGATGGGCTTCAGCTTCCTGAGCAGGCTAATCCTGCTGGACCTCCTCTGCTTCCTGTACCTCCTGAGCTTCCTGGGCCTCCCTTGGACATGGGTCTTCAAGATATGCCTTGGAACCCCTTCCACAGCAGTCATTGCCATGCTCCTCACTAAAACATGTTGTTCATGGCAATTTTTTTTCCCCAAAGTATTTTTCTGCGAAATTTAAAAATTGTCCATACATAGCATGGGAACCAAGAGTAGTTCACCAAATACGTCTCAAATGAAATCCGTCGAGTAATGTTAGGGCCTTGTTTATTTTCGTTGTTGGCCTTATGATTATATGTTGTTCAATAAAGTTTTCCATCAGCATCGTTGTGTATTGGTTTTGAGTGCCAAGTAGGGATGGCAGAGGATGGGTAGTAATTGCTTTGAATGGAATGAGAAAGAGGTTTCCTTTTATAAAGTAATATACTAAGTCACTATCAATAGGCTGTGCACCCACAGAGTTCTCTAATTTACAGTGAGCTGCAAATTGTCTTTCTACACCCTCAAAACATCTCCATCCGAATTTTCTCATTGCCC
Source organism: Perognathus longimembris pacificus (assembly GCF_023159225.1). Classification (NCBI taxonomy): domain Eukaryota; kingdom Metazoa; phylum Chordata; class Mammalia; order Rodentia; family Heteromyidae; genus Perognathus; species Perognathus longimembris. Next base: position 37,044,979 of record NC_063188.1, read on the forward strand.
AGTTGGGAGAAAAGGTGGGAGGAGCTGAGTCTCTAAGGAGAAAATGGTGTTTTCAGGTAGAATCATGGGAGGAGGCCAGGTGGGAGAAACTGAGTCTCATGGAAGAAAATGCACTCCTACCCTCCCTTAAAGCCCCATGAATAGTAGGTTTTAAGGAAGCTCCCCTAAGAGCTCGAGGTTTGGCCTGGGCTCCAATGCATGGGGCTTTAAGGGAGGTAGCAGCCAAACAGTTGCACAGTATTTCTTTTATGCTAATATACACTCCTATCCAGTATATATATATATATATATATATATATATTTTTTTTTTTTTTTTGCCAGTCCTGGGCTTGAACCTGCTCAGGGCCTTGGCTCTGTCTCTGAGCCTCTCTGTCCTGAAGGCTAGCATTGTACCACTTGAGCGACAGCTCCACTTCTGGTTTTTTCTGAGTAGTTTATTGGAGATAAGCGTCTTACAGACTTTGTTGCCCAAGCTAGCTCCAAGCCTCAAATCTGTGTCTCCTGAGAAGCTAGGATTACAGGCGTGAGCCACCAGCACCCGGCTCCAGTATTCTCAATTCTATAATTCACTGCTCTCGGTTCTGTGAAGGAGAGAAGGTAATAAGAGACATGTGGTCCTCAGACATCAAGGGAACTATAGGAAGGACCTCTATCAAGACAAAAAAAAAAGGCCTTCACACCAGGTACTCTTGACTCACTCCTATAATCCTACACACATGCTTACTTTCATACTTAACAGGTGATTCTGAAACAGCCACTCTAACTTCCTCTTATTAATTTCTTTCTTGTTATGCAATATATTTTGATGCTTTAAATCTTAAAACCGTAGGTAAGTACAAATAAAATTCCAAAAGCCTAATAGACCTCCACACCTTCAGATTAAAGGCCAAACAGCATCCAGCACATAAACCTGAAGTTAACTCTCATATCCAATCTGATACACACAAACATAGAACATTTATTTTAACTCAAGCTGCCTGGAAGATGTACATGGGAATATTCTTCCCCACAAGCACATTAGGTCTTCAAGAGACATTTATACTTGTCTATGTGTATATGCGCATGTGAACATGTGCGTATGATGATACTGGGCTTGAACTAAGGGCTTGGGCACTGTCCTGAGTTTTTTGCTCAAGGCTAGCACTCCACCACTTGAGCTACATCTCAGCTTCTTGCTTTTTAATGGTTAACTGGAGATAAGAGTCTCATGGATTTTCGTGCCCAGGCTGGCTTTGAACCATGATACTTAGATCTCAGCCTCCTGAGTAGCTAGGATTACAGTCCTAAGCCACTGGATCCTAGCTCATTTATACTGTCTTTAAACTAATATTTACCTGTAGCAGTTTAAATGATCCCCCTCATTCTAAGTTTAGTATGTATGTATGCAAGCATTCATTTTTGTCCCAGTACTAGGACTTGAAGTTAGAGCCTGTCCTGAGTTCTCTACCATTTGAGCTATAGCTCCACTGCTCGCTTTTGGCCATCCCCTTTCCCATTCACTGCCACCAAAGAGAATTGGGAATGCCCCTGAGTAAAGAAACTAACAAAGGTTAACTAACATCTCATCTTAACCTGTACAGCTCAGAACCCTGGGGGAGTGGGGGAGGGAATACAACTACTTCCTGCACAACCTCCACTCCCAGGACAAGGGTGCTTCACCCCAGAATCAGGAGTGAGCTGTTAACTCTATTTGGGAAATAGACCAAGTAAGAGGCCTGGGTCAGTTGTGTTATCAAGTTTTAAGTAGAAAAGACAGTACACTGCTCTTCTAGTTTTTGCTGTATTTATTTATTGTCAGAGTGATGTACAGAGAGGTTACAGTTTCATACGTAAGGCAGTGAGTACATTTCTTATCAAACTTGTTACCTCCTCCCTCATTTTTCCTCCTCCTTTCCCCCCTCCCTATTCTCTCCCCTCCTCCCTAACTTGTACAGTTGGCTTACAGCATATTGTCTTGTAAGTATTGCTGTTGCATTGGTTCACCTTTTGCCCTTTGTTTCTCCATTTTGATGTTACCCTTGCCTTCTCTAGTTCTGATAAACATATGCAATACCCAGGGTACCAAAATGAGTTACAGTGACATCAGGGATAAAACCATGGGGAAGAAAGACAAAAGAAAGAGGCATAATTTCACATTGTATGTTGAAAATAACAACAACATTGCTGTATGTTTTGTTTTTGCTATTTCCTTGTAGCTTGGAATGTAAAATAATTTGTTCAAAAAAAGTTTTGGGGGCTGGGAATATGGCCTAGTGGCGAGAGTGATTGCCTCATATACATGAAGCCCTGGGTTCGATTCCCCAGGACCACATATATAGAAAACGTCCAGAAGTGGAGCTGTGGCTCAAGTGGCAGAGTGCTAGCCTTGAGCAAAAAGAAGCCAGGGACAGTGCTCAGACCCTGAGTCCAAGGCCCAGGACTGGCAAAAAAAAAAAAAGTTTTGCTCTGAATAAATATTTAGCTTTTGTATTGCAAAAAAAATCTCAGATTAATATATCCTGTGTGTGTGTGTGTGTGTGTGTGTGTGTGTGTGTGTGTGTATGTATACAAGCACATGCCAGTCCTGAAGCTTGAAGTCAGGGTCTGGGCACCATGTCTGTGTTTTTGTGTACAAAGCTAATGCTCTGCCATATGAGCCACAGCTTCACTTGCAGCAATTTTTAGTTAATTGGAAATCATCTCTCAGGCTTTTCCTTACTGGACTGGCTCCTCAGATCTCAGCCTCCTCAGTAGCTAGAATTGCAGGAGTAAGCCACCAGGCACAGGGCCCTTTTTTTCAAACACTTAATCAGCATCTTAGAAATCTAACTTGACAATGTCTGATAATCAAAAAATTAATGTTTTAAGCCATCTATTGGTCTCCAATTAGTAAAAAAGAGTGCAGCTGTTTTCTGGTGGCTCACACCTGTAATCCTAGCTACTTAGGAGGCTAGGAATCATAGTTCAAGCCTGCCAAGACAGAAAAGTCAGTAAGATTCATCTCCAATTAACCACCAAAGAGCTAGAAAAGGAGCTGTGGCTCAACTGGTAGAGAGTGCCTTGAGAGAAAAAATCCAAGCAAGAGCTAGAAGCCTTGATACCAAACCCTAGTATTGGCACAAAATAAAAGGAACTACAAATAATGATTTTGTATTCCTAATAATAGTAGTGCTCTGAGTACACATAGAAATACTATTTTGTTCTTTTCTTTCTTTTTTTGGTGCCACTCCTGGGGCTTGAACTCAGGGTCTGGGCACTGTCCCTGAGGGTTTCTTTTTTCTGAAGGCTAGTGCTGCAACACTTCCAGTTTTTATGGTCCTTAATTTGGACATAAGAGTCCCACAGATATTTCTGCCTTGGCTGGCTTCAAACCATGATCCTCACATTTCAGTCTTTTCAGTATCTAGTATTACAGGTGTGAGCCACCAGTGCCCAGCAATTTTTTTTTTGCCAATCCTGGAGCTTGATCTCAGGACCTGACCACTGTCCCTGGCTTCTTTTTGCTCAAGGCTAGCACTCTACCACTTGACTCAGAGAGCCACTTCTGGCTTTTTCTGTTTATGTGGTGCTGAGGAATCGAACCCAGGGCTTCATGTTTGCAAGGCAAGCATCTACTGCTAAGCCACACTACCAGCCCTCAGCTCTTTTTCTTTAATACCAGTACTTGAGCTTAAACTTAAGGCCTCTCGCTCTAGCTTAGCTTGTTTGCTCAAAGTTGGCATGTTCTACTGTTTCATCCATACCGCCTCTTCCAGCTTTTTGGTGCTTAAATGAATGTGAGTGTCTTACAGAATTTTGTGTGCAGGCTGGCTTTGAACTGTGATCCTCAGAATTTAGCCTCTTGAACAACTAGAAAAAGTGGCATGAGCCACGAGCACCTGGTAAGGTGCCAAATAATTCACGCTGGTTTGATTACCATGACAACTGTTGAAATGTGTAAAAACTGTTGAAATAGGTCAAATATGGTGCCCAAATACAGTACTTTATATTTCCTGATTGGTCATTTAAAAACTTTACTAATTTGAATTCTCATTGCTCAGGGCCTCCTATAGGCAGAAAATTGAAGAGTTAGAACAAAATTGGTCCACAGAGCTTGTACTGGAGCTCCCAAACCTTGAGTGGGCACACTTAGTGGAGGTAAATGGTATCACAATATATTCCTAGTCACATACCCCTTTGCCTGGGAATGCTGTATTAACCAATATAAGAGGGGATGGAGATTCATTTGGGATTTTCCCAATGTTCCAATTTGTCAAGGGAGTAAAATATGTCGAAAAGAATGACCTCTTTCCTCAGCTTCTCTCTTTAAATGAGCATTTTCTCATTTTTTGAGGTAGCTTAACATAAGATCACCTTAATTTGGCAAGCAAGACAGATGTTCATGAACCCTATCCCAAAAGGATGCCAGCAGGGTCAAGTGTCAGTGGCTGAAGCCTCTGATCCTGGCTACTCAGGAAGCTGAAACCTGGAGGATCATGGTATGAAGCCACCCTGTGAAGAAAAGGCTGCTAGATTCTAGATTTCATCTCTAATTAAACAACCAAAAGGCAGACTGGAGGTATGGCTCAAATGGGAGAATATCAGCCAAGTGATCAAGCTGACCAAGCACAAGGTCTTGAATTCAAACCTCAGTACCATCAAGAAGAAGAAGAAGAAGGAGAAGGAGAAGGAGAAGGAGAAGGAGAAGGAGAAGGAGAAGGAGAAGGAGAAGGAGAAGAAGAAAGTAAAGAAAGAAAGAGAAGAAAGAAGAAGGGGCTGGCCCAGTAGTAGAATGCCTTCCTCATATATATGAAGCCCAGGGTTCAATTCCTCAGCACCACATATATAGAAAAAGCCAGAAGGGGCGCTGTGACTCAAGTGGTAGAGTGCTAGCCTTGAGCAAAAAGAAGTCAGGGAGAGTGCTCAGGCCCAGAGTGCTCAGGCCCTGAGTTCAAGCCCAAGCACCGGCAAAGAGAGAGAGAGAGAGAGAGAGGGAAAAGAACAAAAGAATGACAGCCCACTCTCTTTGTTTTGGGTTGGAAACAAGGGCTGGGTGCCAGCGGCTCATGCCTGTAATCCTAGCTACTCAGAAGGCTGAGATCTGAGGACTACAGTTGGAAGCTAGCCCTGACATCGTGTGTGTGTGTGTGTGTGTGTGTGTGTGTGTGTGTGTGTGTGTGTATTATCTCCTATTAGCCATCATAAAGCCAGAAATGGAGCTGTGGCTCAAGTTCGAAGAGCCTTGTTTCAAGGCTCTGTGCCTTTCTTCTGGAAGACACCCAATTTAAAGCAAAACTAGGCTCACAGTCCCTCAACGCACACCCAGTATTTTATAGATGAGGGAGCACAGGTCTGAAGAAGTGGAATAGCTTATCCAAGATAGCATGCGGACTTCATTCCAGAAAAAAGCCAGGCTCTGAGTGCCCACATGTTCCCTTGGTGCCCACAATCACCTAATCGGGAGCAGTGCACACAGGCTCAGGTTCTCATCAGCTACATCATTCCAGACTGCTTTCTTGAAAGAGATTGTAATCTTGGGGCTCCACCCTAAGTCTTGGCACTAGGCCATTTTAACGCAAGGAAAAGTAAGCAACTTCTGACGGCACACAATCTCCTGGTTTCCATGCTCCAGTCCTGAGCAGCAGGGGCTTGAGAGAGTGATGCAATTTGTACCCTCGTCACAAAAGGCTGAGTATGCTCCCACTGCAATAACCCTCACTTCCCCCAATCCCTTTGTAAAGCTGGGTCTGCCAACTGGCAGCACAACACATAAGCAACAGCCAACTCTGGGCTTGTGTTGAATTAACTTTTTTTGTAAAGTAGGCTAATAGTTTGGAAACTGTTCTTATGCAATTTGTATTCATTTTAAAGTGTGGTTATTTATGTTTTGCCTCAATCAATGTCACACACTCTCCTCACATGCGAATGTGGTGTGGTGGAAACCCCAAGGTGCAAATGGCATAAGCTTAATGTTCAAATATACTCCAGTGGTCTGTATGCCTCCCCGTGAGAAGTGGGGATCTTAAGGAGACTGTCTGAATTCCCAACATTTACATGCAAATATTTTTAGACTCTAAGAATACAAAAGACTCCTTCTGAAAGCACACTCTGTGTGCTTCACAAACAAGGGAACACAAGTGATTGAACAGGCAGCAAATAGGCATGGGCAGCATAACTGATATACCTGGACACCTCAGAAGTGCAGCCCCTAGCCAAAATTAGGGCTTCAGAGAAATGCAAAATGGGAATATGATTTCCTTTCCCAGGCAAAGAATCTTGGTTTAAGGAATAGACAAGGGGGCCTGGGAGTATGGCCTAGTGGCAAGAGTGCTTGCCTCCTACACATGAAGCTCTCAGTTCGATTCCCCAGCACCACATATATGGAAAACAGTCAGAGGGGGCGCTGTGGCTCAAGTGGCAGGGTGCTAGCCTTGAGCAAGAAGAGACCAGGGACAGTGCTCAGGCCCTGAGTCCAAGGCCCAGGACTGGCCAAAAAAAAAAAAAGAAAAGAAAAGAAAGAACTAGACAAGAGCTGGGTGCCAGACGCTCATGCCTGTAATCCTAGCTACTCAGAAGGCTGAAATCTGAGGACTGCAATTCGAAGCCAGCCCTGGCATATGTGTGTGTGTGTGTGTGTCTGTGTGTGTGTGTATGTGTGTGTATAATTATTATCTCTGATTAACCACCATGAAGCCAGAGATGGAGCTGTGTCTCAAGTGGTAGAGTACCAATCTTGAACAATAAAGCAAAGGGACAATACACAGGCCCTGAGTTTGGGACTCAGTATCAAAAAAGGGTGGGTGGGGGATAAACAATGACAGGATAGAGACCAAGAAAGAGTGTCTAGCTAGTTCTCCTTGGATAAGGGAGGCAAGGAGATGTTTTGGAGACCACACAGAAAATCAGGTTCTGATGACCCAACATTGAAAGAAGTCCTTTCTCATCGCTGGGTCCTGAGCTGATGCTGACGTACATAGTGAGCAGCACTGGGAATTGGCTAGTGCTTCTCCAGGAGGTAGCCTGTGGTGCTCAAGGAGGTAGTTCTGGCCAGCTGGGCTTTCCAAGGAGAAGAAAGGAAAAATCACCTGTGATCGTATGCACACTAGTGCCTAGAATCTTCTTCAGTCCCTATAACAAGGTGAATCGATAAGGTAGCCCGTTGTCATTCCCTACCATCCCTGTGCACCCATAACCGATTATCTTCAGGGAAGTTTCATCAGGATTGAAATGTCATGAAGGAAGAGGGAACCTCAGGATACAGTTGAAAGAGGGGACATCCTAGAATGTAATTGTCCCTAGCCAAAGTCTCCATTCCCAACACCTCACAAAACACCCAGGATAATTCTATTTCTTTATTTTAAAAAGAAAGAATTTCCAAACACATCCAGTGAATTCCATGGGCTCATCTACCACACCAAAAACTCAACTTCAATGCACAAACAAATATTGCAAGGCACTAAAATGATTATTCTGCATCTTTAGGGTCAAATCTGACTTCCTATTGAGTAAATACAATCAAGTTTGTAAATTCTACTTAATATTCTACTTAAATGCTCTGTTCATTTATTCCAAACTATTTCTTCCCTGTTCAAACATCGTTAGAGTGTACTCACACAAATTAAAATGGCCCTGATACCACTGGATGATATAACCTCGTGGGACTACCACTGTATATGTATGTGGTCAATTACTCACCAAACTGTCATTGTATGGATCCTAACTGTAATTCTTACACACCAGTATATCAAAGAGTACAATCAGACTTATAGGGCAGCATTGACTCAACAGGATTATAAATTTATTCCAAGGAAAGTCAAATTGTCAAGATAATCATTTTTCCTATCTATGTTATCTTGTTTTCATTTTATTTTGCTGCTGTTAAATTGTGTCATGCTTTGTATGGCATTTAAAAGGGAATACCACACAATCAGACAAATTGCATATATCTTTTTCAACTATAGGCCTAGCAAGGAGTTTGATCTCCAGAGTGCTAAGTCTGAGAGTACACCTCCCACCAGGCCCCCACAGCACTACAGCACAGCATGGTCATTTCTCCTCTACCCTGCCCTGTCTCCTCCCCCCTCCTCTTTCCTCTTCCTTCTTTTCCTCAGTTTCACCTCTCCAGCTGTTTATTCCATTTTGGAACACCCTATAGGCCCAACATGTGCATTTGACAAGAGCCTTCATAACCTGTAGCATCCCACTGACTCTTCAGTGGATATAATTCGCCCTTTAACTGTACTGTAAGCTTAGGAGTTCTCATTAGGACTTCTACTTTTCTTTTTATTATTATCTTCAAATAGCTGTACAAAGAAGTTGTCATTTAACAGAGTAGTTTAAAAATACAATATATCTTGCCCCAGGTCACTCACACTCTTTTCAACATTCTCACCCATCATTCCCCTATTTTTCTTCCTTCCCCCATTTTTTTTGTTAGTAGTTGGGATTGAACTCAGAGCCTCGTGCTTGCTCAGCTTTTTTGCTTACAGCTGGTGCTCTATAATCTGTGCCAACCCTCCAGTCCACATTTTGCTGGCTAATTGATGGTGAAGATTCAAGGGTTTTTTTTTCTACCTGGGATAACTTTAAACCAAGATCCTCTAGGTCTCAGCCTCCAGAGAATGTTAAGATTATAGGTGTGAGCCACCAGTGCCCAGCTACTGCTTACTATTCTAAGATGTTGCTTTACAATTAACATTCATCAACAGTGATAGTGGTAGGAGCAAAAATGTTCTGAAGCCCAATGTTGGTAGTACATGTCTGTAATTTAGCTACTGGGGAGGCTGAGATTGGGAGAATAGAGGCTCAAGTGGAGCCCACATCAAAAGGTCCATGAGAATCCATGTAGCAGTGGCATGTGCCTATTATCCTAGCTTTGATGGGAAGCCTAATACTGGTGGATTACATCCAGGTATATGCCAAGGCAAGAAGCAAGACCTTGTCTCAAAAAATAGAGGTGACCAGGGCTATTTGCATGGCACAGCAATATGAGAACCTGCCTAGCAAATGAGATACCCAGAGTTCAAACCGCACCCCACCCCCCCAAAAGAGATAAAATTCTAAAGGTTTATAACATGTTAAATACTATGCTAAGCAATGTTCGGGAGTTATATATTTTTTGAAGACGAAGAAACTAAGGATCTGCCCCAAATCACATAGCTAGCAAGTGGCTGTGATAGAATTCAAAAGTATTTATCACTTTAATATATAATATTTGAATTAAGTATTTCATTCTGTTTGCTTGAGGGAATATAGTCTGTTAAACCTTTTTACAATTTTTCCAACAGAAAAGATCTGAGGATCATGGTGGTTCAAAGACAGCCTGGGTAAATAAATCCAAGAGACTCTTATCATCAATTAACTAGCAAAAAGCTGGAAGTGATGGCATGGTTCAAGTGGTAGAGCTCCAGCTTTGAGGGTGAAAAAAGCAAGAGTAGAGGCCCAGAGTTCAAGCTACAGTGTCAACATACACACACAAGTAGAAAGGCACCATTTCAACAAGTAAGCCTGTTATGGTGGGCATGACTGTAATCCCAGCTATATGGTAAGCACTGTAGTTAAGGTAAACCTCAGGCTAGAAACATAACACCATATCTGAAAAAAATAACACAAAAAGGGCTAAGGAAATGCTCAAGTGTAGAATGCCTGCCTAGCAAGGATGATGCCCTGAGTTCAAACCCTAGTAATGACCCCCAAAAGAAGTGATACATGCCTTCCTCTGTGTGAAAAATAGGCAATTGTGGACTTGTGCTATCATCTTGAATTTTGAATCTTGAATCTTGAATTTTCACACTTAAAAAAGCAAAGCATTTATAACATGTTCATTTAAAACCAACATTTCTGATCAATTGATTTTTTTTTTTTTTTGGCCAGTCCTGGGTCTTGGACTTAGGGCCTGAGCACTGTCCCTGGCTTCCTTTTGCTCAAGGCTAGCACTCTGCCACATGAGCCACAGCGCCACTTCTGGCCATTTTCTGTATATGTGGTGCTGGGGAATCAAACCCAGGGCCTCATGTATACGAGGCAAGCTCTCTTGCCACTAGGCCATATCCCCAGCCCCTGATCAATTGATTTTGATAGCTATTTTCATAGATGTAAAGTAGGTTTTAATTATTATTTCGATTTGCATTTTTCAAATCATTAGTATTATATATCTTTACTTTTTTTTTTCTTCTTCTAAGAATCTAAGGACTTTGGCTTGTCACCAACCAGGGTAAAAAGTTCATGAGATTCCCATTTCAACCAATAAAAACTTGGCTATTGTGGCACACTTGTCATCCTATCTACACGGAAAGTATAAATAGGAGGACCACTGTCTAGGCCAACCCAGCAATAAGTGAGACCCTATTTGAAAATCAGAGAAAATAAAGGTTGGTTAGAGACATGGCTCAAGTGGTAGCACCTCTGCCAAGTAATCACAGGGATTTGAGTTCAAATCTTTGTACCATCAAAGAATAAGAATAAAATCCAGGTCCAGGCACTAATGGCTCATGTCTATAATGCTACCAACTCAGGAGGCTGAGATTTGAGAATTGAGGTTTAAAGACAGCCTGGCAGGGAGTCTATGAAACTCTTATCTCCAAGTAATTTACAGAAAGCAGGAAGTAGAGCTGTTTTTCAAGTGGTAGAGCAGTAGCCTTGAGCAAAAAAGCACAGGGACAGTGCTGAGTTCAAGCCCAATGACCAGTACCAAAATATAAAAAGAAAATCCAAAAGTTTGAGAAATATTTTTGTCAATACAATAGCCTCAAAAAAAAGAGCACAGTTCTTCATCAGAGAACCCTTGAGGAGCCAGGTGTTAGGACCAGCAAATGTAGCATCCAAGGCTCACAAAGTCTGTATTAACTAAGAAATATTGAGGAATAAACAACATTTAAAAAACTTTCAACCAGACTTGGTAATCTACACCCATAACTCTAGTACTTAGGAGACGGAGGCCCAAGGATTATAAGTTTGATGCCAATCTGGGCTACACAGGAGGTTGTCACACAAAAGAGGAGAACTTTGAATACAGATTCATAATTTAAAATGTTTTTGTGTCCCAATCTCTTAAACAATCAGGGGCTCTATTGAAAAGGGCCTACAAATCCAAAGGGACACAGAACATAAAAGGATCCCCATTCCCTCACTTCTTCAACCCCACCCCGGAATCCTGCCATGCTCCTGTAGGAGGCAGCCTTGCACCTGTTCTGAGGAAGGTCTCTACTTGTGAAGAGGGCTAAGAACTAGTAGCCAAATGTTCCCTGTAGCTTATTTAAGTCTAGTGAGGAAGGGAACAGTGACATGACAGTGTTCAAGAAAATGGTTCCACAGAAAACAAAGGGGCATGATCTCCCTGATATATGACTGTTAAAAGAGACGAAGAGACAGTAGAGACCAGGTCTGTGAAACCAAAAACTGCTTGTCAAATGGTATTTCCCACAGGATTGGGGCAGCGACCCAACAATATGTAACTAAAACCAAACAACTACTCAACATATAAAGGTCAAAAATCGACCTCTCAGTGGAATACAATAGCTCAAAAGCTATGTATGTGTGTTCATATAAGACTACTGTCGACATATTGTCTAATATCGACATTACATTTAAAGCCCTAGGCGAATTTTCTTGGGCTTGGCCACGTGACTACTGTATATGTTCTTGATACATTGTATATTGTATATGTCTACCTGACCTAGAGATGGGAAAGAAAAACAGGGCGTAAGATATCACAAGAAATGTACACACTGCCCTACTATGTAACTGTACCCTTTTTGTACAACACCTTGTCAAAAAAATTTGTGTTCAATTAATAAATAAATTAAATTTAAAAAAAAAGAAAGAAAATGGTTCCTCCCAAGCACTTACTTAATAAGCCCAAGGAATGGCATACTAGTTAAGCTCCTAGGGGGAAACGTGGTAGCAGCTGACCAGCCCAGTCACTTTGCAACAGTGATTGGTCTCTGTGCTCCATGGTTGATGGGTATGCCCATGGTTTAGGTCCTGAGAATACATGCCATCCTTTGGACCCTCTCCAATGAGCAGCATTGCTCAGTTTCCTGGGAGCAGGAATGGGAAGAGGAGACAGGAACCAGCAGGAAGGTAGGTGCAGGCCACTGGTGGGGTCAGGTTGCCATGGGCAACTCCTGTGAAAGTGCAGTTCAGTCCAGATACAAAAACAATTTTTTTTCATTCCATTTGTTCACTTTTCAGTTTTTTCCAGTATTGAGCCATGATCCTCAGGGCCTAGGTGCTCTCTGAACTTTTGTATTCAAGGTCAGTACTCTACCACTAGAGCTCCAACTCCACTTCCAGCTTTTTGCTGGTTCACTGAAGAGTGGCACAGATTTTCCTACCCGTTGGTTTTGATTCGCGATTCTCAGATCTCAGCCTTCTTTTTAACTGCTCAGAAACAACCAAAATTGTTCATTTAAAAAATTTCCTTAGTCTTTTTCTGTGCATATACAGATGTGAATACACACATTTTTTGTGGCTAGTCCTGGGCCTTGAACTCAGGGCCTGAGCACTGTCCCTGGCTTCTTTTTGATCAAGGCTAGCACTCTGCCACTTGAGCCACAGCACCACTTCTGGCTTTTTCTATATACGTGGTGCTGAGGAATTGAACCCAAAACTCCATGTATACAAGGCAAGCACTCTTGCCAGTAGGCCATATTCCCAGCCCCTACACACGTATTTTTTAAATAACATGCTATCATTTTGTAAGCAATTTTTACATTATTTCCCTTTGTTTTCCTAAAAAAAATAAAGTTCATCTTATTGGCCATAAAGTATTATACACATAGTCATAATTTTTTTATAGCTTAACTACTATTTTTTGTTGAGTGATTTCAGATCTTTCATACACTTGCATGTGCTTACTAATAGTGCCTGATCATTTCCTTAAGATGGGGAGGAGGGAGAGAAGTCGTTACTAAATATTCTTGTGTTTTTTTTAAATCCTCGTTTCCATTTGCTGAAGTTCATTTCAATAAGTATTATTTCATGTGATCAGAGGCACATAGACATTGCACCTTTGTGCTCCTCCCCTAAGAATACCCTCCTTTGGATCTCAGCCTCTTGAGTAACTAGGATTAACAAGCATGAGCCACTGGCTCCTGGCACTTACAGAAGTTTTTGTAGCAAAAGACAAACTCAGAGAAAGCTGCATGGAAGCAGTATGCAGTAATAAAAACAGAGAACCTGTGGGCCTAGGGTACAGCCCAATAATAGATCAGATACTTAACACGTTCTAGGCTCTGAGTTCAATCCCCGGGCACCAAAACAAACGACTACACCACACTTCTCACATTCAGAAATATTAAACCTTTTTTAGTTAAATTTGAGAAATTCCTTTATTAAACAACTAAGTTCCTAGCTTTGGAGGTGGCTTTAATGAAGCATGAAGTGAATGTAGTTTTCTTTTCCTTACCACATTTAATTGTGGGTGGCAATTTCTAGCTACTGCTTAATTGTTTACTAGTAAAATAATATCAACAGATGCAATAGAAACCACTGAATCTCTAGAGTAGCACTGTCTAAAAGAACTCTCTATGATGATGGAAATGTTTGATATCCTGTTTTCTAACACATGCCTCATGCGGCCAAGTAGCAGTTGAAGTACTGCTACAGGACTGAGGAACATTTGAAATATTATTTAATTTTAATTTCTAATAGTCACATGTGACTAGTGACTACCATGAAAACAATATGTCTCTATCTATAGTACCTAGAAGAAACACACACATGCTGCACACCGGTGGCTCAAGCCTGTAATCCTAGCTACTGAGGAGGCTGAGATCTGAGGATTGCATTTCAAAGCCAGCCCAGGCAGGACGTTATCTCCAATCAACCATCAGAAAACCAGAAGTGGTGCTGTGGTTCAAAGTGGTAGAGAGCCAGCAAAAGAGCTCAGGGACAGCACCCAGGCCCTGAGCTCAAGCCCCACGACCGACCAGAAAAAAAAAAGAATGAATGAAAGAGAACACATATATACACACGTTATTCTTAATATCTAACCCACATTTATTAAAAATTGAAGATTACAGAAAGCATGAACAAGACTGCCTTCATTAAACAAGCTTAATTAACCTATATTTGAATAATAAAGAAAGATCACAAAAAGAAATTTTGAGAATAATTCTACCCCAACTTCTGAAATTAAAAGAAAATCAGCTAAAACATTTTCCAAAGAAGGCCAACCATAGACTGCCCTCTGGTGGCAAGAGATAAAGTTGCTGCCAAAAAGTTGAGCAGTTTCTCCATCAACAGAAAACTGCTCAGGGATTTCTTTTACAAAATTGTGGCTTGAATAGATTGCAGGGCAATATATAAAGGAAACATCGTTTGTTAACAAAAATTATGTCTAATTTTCATTTACTTTAAATGCTCTCTCTGTAGAAATTTGATCTCTTCAGAATAAAAGGTGTTTTGTTAATGATATTTGGGAAACAGAGGTGCTCACGAAAATGTTTATAGATCCCTAATCAAATTGTTAGCCCAATTTTAGACAGAAATACTCTGTGGGTAAATGTTCTGGAATGGAACATGAAAGCAGCTGACTTGGAAATAAAATAGTGAGCAGCAATGGAATTTATAAAAAGTCAAGGTACACTGACAAAAAATAAAACTGTTATTACAAGAGGTTTTCATTCTGATATGCAGTTCAAAAGACAGCTCTTCCACGTGGCCAGTTTTAGTAACAACCATACATATTCATTTAGACTTAACTACTGAACTGCCTTCAATATAAGAAGTAGCTCAAAACAGAAATGACTACGGTTTTTCCCTCATGCCAATTAAGGAAAAGCAGACTGTATATACATTGCAGTAAGTACAGAATGTACAGAGGACAGTTTTATATATATATATATATGTATATATACACACAAAAGTGCATTAATAAGTAATATATTTAGCAGGAATACAGGAAAAAAAATCCTGGTTAACAATCTGGTACATTACAGTATTTAAGACTACTTGAAGAATCTCCAAACCAGTCAATTTCCTACTTGCTTTGGTTATGATAATGATGCTATGGAACTAATTTTTGAAATGAAAAACAAAAGAAAACCTAAAAACAATTTGAAATTTTTAACCATCTCCAAAATGTTTTACATATACTTGTATTTGTTAACTTTTGACAATGCTCCTATTAAGATTCTCAACACAGACTTAGAATCTGAATTAGTATACTCAAACAGGAAATCAAATTTACCCAATACCAGGAACAAACATGATCAGATCCACTCTTAAAAGCCTCAGTTGGACAACCTAACCCCAGTCTCAATTTAAATTCAACAGATCAGCCACTGTTAAAGAGCAAACAGCTCAACAAAACAGGTCATGGCTTTAGTCCTTCATTCTTTAGAATAATTTAACAGTTAAGTGTTAACTTGTCAATTACATACATTAATTCTACAACTAGCTTTAAGAATCAAAAAGTGTATGCATAATTAAGCAATTCTCCCTTTTTCACCTCAATCCTCACCACAAAAAAAGACCAGAAATTTCCACAGGTTTCATTCACCACAAAGGGTTAACTGAGACATAGTTCAAAAAAGTAATATATATTAAAATCAACACAAACCAAACTCGATTTTCTGAGTTTGGCATGAATGTCACACTAAAATGTAATTCACCAATATTTAATCTAGATATAAACACTGCTAACTTCAATTTAAAAAATAAATGGAGGGCTGACAATAAATATTCATACTTAAAACATGAAAATAAAATTGTAGTGAGTCAACTCAAGTCTTTAGCTATGCCATGCAACTTCCTTACTCTTAATAGCCAGTTGGAAGAATTTTGAGCTTCTCCAAAGACTTCTGGAGTAAGAAAATAATTATCCAAAGAAACAATGCTTTAGTATTCTAAGGAATATATTCCAGATACTATGCTGACAAAAAAGTACCTACTATCCCAAAATTTATGATGGCGCTTACTTAATAAATCCATTTTAAGATAGATTTATTTTACCATATAAGCTTATATAGATTAAATCCAATCCAAAGCTACCACAGCATATTTGTAATCAAACATTTTTAACAGACAATCCTTTTAAAGATTACATTTACCTCTAATTTAGACATGTTGAATGTCAGTGCGCTCAACGTCAACATTATTACTTAATGCAAATAGGAACTTTACTTAATGCAAATAGGAACTTAACTATCAGCTGTCCTAAAGTATAAACTAAGTACCCCACCATGAATTTCAAACACACATCTTCAGAAGTGTAAAGGTAATATGTTAAAAATGAAAGAGGATTGAAAAAAAAGCTATTACGCAAATGAATTATTTTAATCCCTAAAGTTAACAAAGAAATCTACTTACTATGTAATCTCAGTTCTTGAAATATCTTTGCTTATACCATAAAAATTGCCTTTCCAGATAAGTAAAAGCTATCTGGTTTAATAAAATATCTTTCCCAGGTTTGGGGGTACATACTTGTAATCCCAGCACTTGGAAGGCTAAAACAGACCCTGCAAGTTCAAAGCCAGCTATCTTGGCCTTTGACTTTCTTCAGTGGAAAAAGAATTTGTTAACCCATATTTTAGATAACGTTAAATGATCTAGCTGGCTGAAAACAAATTATGCAAATGAAATTTAAGATCTGAAGGTTTACATTTTATTTTACACTCTAGTACTACTAATTGGTTCAACTGAATGATTTTGCTTGTTGATAGCCAAATACCATGGGCCTAATATAAACCAAATTATAATACTCCAATTATTTAGGAGTTTGGAAAAAGCCTGATATTCACAAAAAGTACAGTTTGTCACCTGTAAGGCACATGAGGTTACACAGAATAAGACATGAACAAAAACTTTGCTAGAGAACCCAAAACAAACATGACTTCTATAATGTTTATGTGTGAACATTTTTGGCTTAAATATGAAGATATTAGATATAAATTTTACAATTTTTAAAGCTCATCAGAATCTTGACCTTTATAGAGTTTGTTTTGTGTGTGTGCCAGTCCTGGGGCTTAAACTCAGGGCCTGGGCACTGTCCCTGAGCTTTTTTGCTCAAAGCTAGTGATCTACCACCTGAGCCACAGCTCCATTTCCTGCTTTCTTGGAGATAAAAGTCTTGTGGATTTCCTGTCCTAGCTGGCTTCAAATGAAGATACTAAGATCTCAACCTCCAGAGTAGCAAGGATTACAGGCTTCAGCCACTGGCGCCTGGCTTTATATAGGTTTCTTATAGATTTTCCTTTATGAGGAGATCTAGCACTTTTAAAAGCCTAAATAAAATGAGACATGCACTCAGTTAAAAGGTCATTATTTTATAGGTCAGATTCTGGGATTAGTTCAGCAACAACTAATTTACCTTAGGGACAGAGGAACTGGATTGAACTATCAAATGTCATTTTATGCTAAATTCTTGTTGGAACAAATTGAAGCAGCCCCTTTGCACTGCACTATAAATTATAGTATATTGCTTCCTTTACTCAGTTGTGAAACAAAAGAAAAATACATACCATTTTAAATTAGGTTCCTATTTCAAAAACTGTGGTAAGGGCTGACATAATATTATGTCTCTAACAAACTGTGATTAGATCTGTTGGGGACAATACCATACCCTCAGCTAAAAGATATAATTTTAAAGCAGAGTGTCAGTTCACTAAAGATCAAAGAAACAGCACTGGAGCAGTAAGTCTTGTCTTTTATTAATCAGCTTATTAGAAGAAATACTGACTTGGATTTTTTTTAAATTTAACTCAGAGAGATGCCACCAGAATACATAAGTACATATTCCAAGAAAGATATAATTCAAACCTGATCTAAATGAGGCATTAAAACAGAACAAAAACACAGAAAATTATCAAAAACAATAAAGCTATTTTGTCTTTTGTGCTGGTTTCTGTTTTGAAAAGATAAACAGGGCTGGGAATATGGCCTAGTGGCAAGAGTGCTTGCCTCGTATACATGAAGCCCTAGGTTCAATTCCCCAGCACCACATATATAGAAAAGGCCAGAAGTGGCGCTGTGGCTCAAGTGGTATAGTGCTAGCCTGGAGCAAAAAGAAACCAGGGACAGTGCTCAGGCCCTGAGTCCAAGGCCCAGGACTGGCAAAAAAAAAAAGAAAAGAAAAGAAAAGAAAGGATAAACAATTTGTAGGGCCTTTTTGGATCCAAAGCAATGCCAAGTTGTTTAATTTTTTTATTAGAAGATTTCATTTGGGCACCAGTGGCTCATGCCTGTAATCCTCAGGAGGCTGAGATCTGAGAATGGCAGTTGAAACCAACCCCAGGCAGGAAAGTCCTGTGAGACTAAGCACCAAAAACAAACAAAAAGGCTGGAACTGGAGCTGTGGTTCATCAAGTGGTAGAGCACTAGCCTTGGGCAAAAAGCTCTGAGACACTGCCCAGACCCTGAGTTCAAGCCCCAGAAATATTGTTTTCAATCTCTTTCAAATCTAGCATATGTACAGTTTTAATTTATAGAAGTTACACAAAATGCACTTTTCTAAATACTGAAACCTTCACAAACTTTAAAATCTTCTTTGTGGCACTTTGGTAAACGTCTTTAATAGTGACTTTAGTTAAATCTAAGGTAATAAGACTATATGATGGTTGGGAGAACAGAGTAATCAATCTTAAATCCTGTTATAACCCTGTTTAGGATTTTCTTTTATAGATCACCATCAAATAGCTTCCAAGTATGTCACATTTAAATGCTGCTCTATTTCTCTGAATATGGCCTATTTTCCATCAAGTATAGGCAAATAGAGTAAGTAATCACTAGGTAGGACTTAGCTTTTGTTAAGAACAGGTAAAAATTTCAAATGTATTTTGCTGGTCTCTCCCTTTGCCCTTCTATACTTGGAAGTGAAATGAGGTTGACCCTTTGCAACTTCCATCATGTATTCTGTGGTCTATCCCCAAGAATTTTTGAGCCCTCCAAGTTGGTAAGGAACATCAAACAGGGGCTATGAGGAAAGTCAGAAAGACTGCTCCTATTTAAAAATATATATACACACATGTTTTCATTTAAACTCTTACTGTATCTTTAAAACATTACAACCATACTATAGGCCTTAGCAAAGCTGCAATGTATTTTTATCCTCTGTTGTAATTCTTTTAAATTTCAAGGAGTCAAAATCAAATTAAAAATTTCAAAATACATGAAAATTTCAGTTTTAACTAAACAAAGTTTAAGCCTAAATTTATCAACTGAAAATTAAGAATTTATATTAGCCAGGTGCTTACTAGTAAGCTTATGCCTGTAATCCTAGAATCACAGTTTGAAGCCAGTCCCAGCAGGAAAGTCCTTGAGACTGTTATCTCCAGTTAACCACCAGAAAACCGAAGGGAGCTGTGGTTCAAAGTGGTAGGGTACTAGCCTTGGGCACAAAAGTTCAGGGAGAGCACTCAGGTCCTGAGTCAAGCTCCATGACCAACAACAACAAAAAAAAAATAATTTAAATTGCTAGCTGGACACTGGTGGCTCACACCTGTAATTTTAGCTACTTAGGGAGCTGAGATCTGAGGATTGCTGTTCAAAGCCAGCCCAAGTAGGAAAAAGTCCATGAGACCTTAACCACCAAAAGGCTGGAAGTTGAGCTGTACCTGTACTTCAAGTGGTAGAGCTCTAGCCTTGAACAAAAAGAAAAAAAAACTCAGGGACAGCTCCTAGGCACTGAGTTAATAAGCCCCAGCCCCAGGACCAGTAAAATAAAACATTTTAATTGCTAATCTTTTAAAGCAAGCTAATGTTTACAAAAAGATAGAAACCCTATTAGCTCAGAGACTCTAGTTTTTTAAAGGTTGGCTACAACTCTTGCTACAATATCAAAATAACTTCCTAAACGTTACTCACAATAAAATTACAAAAGTCAGAAAGCAGCTTGATTGTCAGTAGTATCACTTTCCATCTTTTTTACCCACATGGATGTTAAAAGATGTGGTAGAAGAAAAGGAGTCATACTATTTTTACCTTCATGATAACTGAAAATTTTTAAATAAATTCCATGTTATATTTAAAATTAGAGCTCTATTAATAACCAACAAGCTACGGTGCCTTCTATATAACAATTCACAAAGGTTAAGAGAACTCTAAAGGGTTTCAACATTAAGTTAGAATATGAGACTGTTCACGATCATATGCCTGAAACTGCTATACCAAATATTTCAAAATTAGAGCTGTGCTGGATCAAAAAACTCAAACTAATTTAGAGAAGAGAGATCAATTAATTTCTGTCTTTAAGATAATTTTACAGCCTAAAATTTCATAAAGCAATGAAAAAGCAGAATTAGTTGTTTCACCTATTGCAGTATCCATTTGAATATTAATCAACCTAGCCTTTAGTCTAAAATTCAGCTACTAGTCACAACATTTCTTCACTAGTTATCACAGAAAGAATTCTGATTTTTACATAAAGAGAAAAACCGAAACAAATCAAACTGAGCAAAGATTTGGGCCAATTCTTATACCCTTGAGTTACTAATCAATGGAAACAGAACAAAACCTAATGAAGGCACTACTGTAAACAGAAATCGAAATTTTGTATGCATACTCACTTCATAAGAGATTTTCACCTAGAACTGAAAATTATACTATGGCCTTTTAGAAAAAAGTAAACTAAGAAATATTGACATTAAGAAGGGAACTGAATTATGATCCCTACACATGTACATACACTGACATAATAAACTACTTGTCAGTACTTTGATATCTCTAAAACTATAGAAATACTAGTCTTTGAAAAATCCCACATAACCACCATAAATTTTAAATGCTTAAAACATTTATTTAAGCCAATGGTTCTTAAACCAAATTGTGTAGCAGAATAACCTAACATTGGTTAAAGCAAAACACTATTCTGCTACTACATTCATGTGGTTTGAATGGTCTGTAGCAGGCTCAATAGTATGCATTTCTAGTAAGTTGTTGAGTGATGCTGAAGATACAGGTTCTGGGACCACTCTCTGAGAACCACTGGTTTAAATTTTTAATGGTACACCAGCACAACCCTAACCAAAATTTTGGTCAAGATGCATGTAAACTAATAAAGATAGAATAATGCTTGGAAAGAATGCTCATAAAATCACTCTTATTACATCAAAACATCAACATCTGCTTCATGGTCTTCCTCTGTCACTTTCAGGGACAGCACTTCTTCATTAAGGAAAAGCCCACTGAGCCTTTCCTTCCGGGCCTGCCTCTGCTCCTTCAGCTGCCTCTTGCGGAAGGCCTTCTGCTGTAACTTCCGCTGCTTGGATCGTTTCTGTCAAAGTGAAAAGTTCTAGGTCAGTAAGGTTTAGTTCTTGGCCCCAACATATTTTGTACATCTCTATTTTCTGAATTTTAAGAGTTATGAAAAATTCCCTGCAGTATGATTCTTAAAACAACTGAAATGAAACACTGGCTCAGAGATGGAAATGATATTTTAAGATTCTACTTTTATGGTGTTTGTCTAGGCAGGGTTGATTCTTGCTCATTTGGCCTAACACAGATAACCAGACACTTTGAAGACTTATTTTTCATGTATGGAAGGCAAGCACTCTTGCCACTAGGCCATATTCTCAGCCCCTTGAAGACTTATTTTTAAATTAAGTTACAGTATACACTGATATCAATGTATAGCAAACAAATTAATACTAGGGAGCAATACTGGATATAAAATTAAGGGAACATTGACCCAATATCTAATGTTTTCACTAATACTTCTCACTTAAAAGGTGCTAGAAATTTTACAATTACTGGGAAAGGATCACACCTTTCTCATTTTAGCACATACCATCTTAAAAGGCCATTAGAGACCTAGTGGGTACGCCAATTTTTGTCAATGAATAGATGGCAAAATAGAGTGATTACATATCCACAGAAAGCCTGCTATGTTTCTGCTACTTTGGTTTTAAGAGCCAGGGAAGATATTATTGTATATCTTCAAGTGACCATTAGTTTCCCACAGGGGTTCTCTTTTCAACTTTAAAAGACTCTATGCCATTGCAAAGGACCTAACTCCTCTGTTAAGCCATGAACTAGTCTACAAACACTTATACTTTTTTTTAAGTACCCAAGGATATCACAGAAGATTTTTTTCAATTGTGAAAAGAGAACAAATGACAGAAAGCATCATCACATTTAAAAATTACCTAAGAAAGATTAAAACATCAAGAAGACATTTAACAAGTACACAAAAGACATACACAACATTCTTAGGAGCAAATAAGACAGCAACATTAGCAACATAGTGAGATTCACTCAAGTATGAGTTGCAGTCAATAAAACAATTTTGAAGATTACTCATTATTTGCATCAATATCCTACTTAAAACAGACATAAAATCAGGAAAAATTCAAATTGGTGGATGTGGGTCAAAAAAGAATATTTGAAAGAATTCAATCTAGAGTGCTTTGTTCAATAGCAAAGCATCTTGCCTATTCAATTAAAACCAAAACCCACAGGCATCTAGATAGCAGGAAAATTTTTACTCTTTAAGAAATGTAAAGGAAAGAGCATTAGTATTAGTATCGAAAGGTAAAGTTTTGTATTGATTAGACATTTTACTTTTGAATCCCGAATCCGTTCTGCTGCACTTGCAGACAGGTTGCTGTCACTGTGTGCTCGACTCATGTTGGCACTGGAGTTTGAAGCAGAGTTTCCAACACTGGACCCACTGCTGCTTGCAGAACTGACCATGCTGGCACTGCTGCTGCTGGCGCTCGCACTGGCCCCGCTCACTCCACTGGTGCTTGCACAACTAAAGTTGCTTCTCTTCCAGGCCTCTCTTACAGGCCGTTGACGAGGACTATGCTCCTTGATATAGTTTCTGACCTTCAGATACAAACAAAACTAGTTAGTGCTGTACTTTTGATGTTCTAGTCTCAAGATGCCGGAGGAAAAAAATCATATTGTCCTTAATCCAAAAGATTGTCTCAATTCTGCAGATACATAAGTATACAGGACACAAGATCCTAATGGCAAGCTAATTTATCCCTAAACCCTATGAGTCTCATTTTTATCTACTGGAAGGAGATAATCCATTAAATCTATTAAATTGCTCCAAGCAATCACCTTTTTCTTAGGCCTTCTT
This sequence comes from Perognathus longimembris pacificus, assembly GCF_023159225.1. Lineage (NCBI taxonomy): Eukaryota > Metazoa > Chordata > Mammalia > Rodentia > Heteromyidae > Perognathus > Perognathus longimembris. Next base: position 37,067,963 of record NC_063188.1, read on the forward strand.
AGCTCTAGCTGACATAAAGCAACAAAGATAGGTGATGTGTATATTTTGTAAGCCTAAACTTTCCCTAAACTGAATGCTTAAAAAGTCAGCAAACCATGTTTTCATAGATCTAAAGCAGAAATGTTAACTGCTTTTATTTTAAAAAAAAAAGTGATATTTCCATCATACTTATCCATCTCCTGAATAGCAATTTGGGAGAGAAGGGGGGCTATTTAATAAATGCTCCTAAAATCCCAACCATAAGAAAAAAAGAATACAGGACACAAGAAATCTTTCAGCTGGGAACATGGCCTAGTGGCAACAGTACTTGCCTCATATACATGAAGGCCTGGGTTCGATTTCCCAGCACCACCTATATAGAAAACGGCCAGAAGTGGCGCTGTGGCTCAAGTGGTAGAGTGCTAGCCTTCAGCAAAAAGAAGCCAGGGACAGTGCTCAGGCCATGAGTCCAAGGCCCAGGACTGGCAAAAAAAAAAGAAAAGAAAAGAAAAGAAATCTCTTGATTTAGGTTGGGCACCAATGCCCTATTCCTGTCATTCTAGCTACTCAGGGATCTAGCTGAGGATCAAGGTTTGAAGTCAGCCAGCGTAAAAAATTCCATGAAACTTTCATATCTAATCACAAAAAGGCCAGAAGTATAACTGTGGCTCAAGTAGCAGAGCATTAGCCTCCAGCTAAAGCTACAGAACAAACCGCAATTCAAACCTCAATACTGGTAACAAAAAAAAGGAAGATGCACGTACCAATTGTGCCTTGGTGATCCTTTCCTAAGAATGTCTTCTTTTGTTCTCATTCTATATGAATGCCTAGAAACTTGTATTATTTATCATGTCCCAGTGTGTGTATGTTTTTTTTTTTTTACTATCTAATGCGTTTACTTGTAGATTTATAGACACATCCTAGTTAACACAAATGAGGGAATAATATTTATTAAAATGCACTCCAAGAAATAGAAAGTTTTTTTCTTTTTTGCTGTTTTTGTTTTATTTTTGTTTTGTTTGTTTAGCTGTCTTTGGGTGGGTAAGGGGGAAGACAGAAATGGAGGGACGAAGGGTGAACAAATACAACAGTGGTACTCAACAGACACTATGTTGAACATGAACTATATCACTTGTGGATGAGGACAGGAGGGAATAACTGGAAGAAAGCAAGGAAGGAGCGACACTGTCCAAAAAGAAATGTACTCATTACCTAATGTTTGTAACTGTAACCCCTCTGTATATTACCTTTAAAATAACTATTTAAAGATTCCCCCCAAAAGGAAAAGATTGCTGAATTCAGGAATAGTTATCTCAAAACTGACAATGTTTACAACTCCAGAAAACATATTAGAGATGTGGATATTAAAATCACACAAAATATAATCAGTGGATGGAGGGTTATTAGCTTTCAGAATTTAGGACTTATAGAAAGTGAAACTAACAATACAATAAAATAGATGAGAAGAAGCATTTGTTACAGGTATTCACTAATGATAACTTTAGTTAATTAATGATTGTGTCTATGATTATGGTGTTATTTTCCTAAATTTCAGCAAGAGGCTAATGGTATTAGTCTTAAATGCTATGCATCAACTTACCATACTAATTAAAATGGCTAGAATGTGGAAAACAGTCTGTGTCTGTTGGGAGCAGTATTATAAATTTTCATAAGTGCAAAACAAACAAAGTAGAAAATAGCCAGGAGTGTGGCTCATGAGTAGAAAGCCTACCTAGCAAGCATGAGACCATGAGTTCAAACCTAGTACAATCAAAAAGAAATTTTTTAAGTAGAGTATAAAAATTTAAGTATTCAATTAGCCACGTATCAAGGAAAAACACAACAACAAAACTATATTCCAAAGGCAGTAGAAATACCCATTTTGGAATAGCTGAGGGAAAATTCAATAGGTTTCACTCTACTCAAAGTTCAATTACTCTCACCACTCAAATCTCTCAGCTCAAATGTTTACCAAAATATAATTCTTGTGCACAGCTTTTAATTAGTGCTTTGGTCATATCTCTTGTACGTTAGAATAAATCTATACTTAACAATCCCTTAAATGATGCGTTAAGCTTTAAAGTCTATACAACTGAGGAACAGGTTCTAGATTCACATTAACCAGAAAAGTACTTTAAGGTGAGGTGGACATAATAGTTTTAAAACCATGATGTTCTCAAATGTTACAGTTTTTCTTCACAGTACTAGCAATCAAACCCAAGGATCTGCATATGCAAGTCTGTACCACTAAACTACATTCCCGGCCCTATCATTATTTTTGCTAATTTACATTTCACAACAGTGATTTTGACCTTAACTCTCTAGGTACACATGACTAGCCAAGTCTACATTTTATAATCTGCTGGTATCTTTAATAAGTATATAGTATGCATTTACTAAACATACCTGCTTCAGTTTTTCATCTGTGAGGCAGTTAAGTTCAATAATAAACTCACTGTCTGTAGGGGAAATTTGAGCAGAAGGATCAATGATTTTAATAATATCAAGTTGCTCTCGGAGGCCCATCTCAGTACTGACTTTACGACTCAAATACTCGATATATTCCACCTATGTGATGAAAGATTACAAAAAAAAATCAATGCTAAAATCTCTGATCCTTTAATATTTCAGTTACAATGTGTTTTATGTATCAGAAGCTCTGATATGTAAATATCTGTATTATCTATACTGGTTCCCTAAAAACCAGTTAATGCTCAAATTTAGATTTACAAAACAATTCATTTACTCAGTAGCTATAAATAGGTATAAAATGAGCTTCACATATTCTCCAAACACATAAGAATATCAACATCCTTGCATTATACTCATAAGTTGACATGTATTAAAAACCTCTTTATACAACTAAAATATTTTTAAAATAAAAATGAGAATCAAGATGTTACCTGCTCATCATTTGTCATTGCACTCCAAGGAAGTTCATCTAAATTCCTGTGCTTGTTTTTCTTCTTAGGAAGTAGGCAAGGTGAACTTGGAATACTGGGTATGACGTCAGAAAGTACATCACTACCACTGGTGATGTCACTGCCTGGTAACTTTTATAAATAAGAACAATTTTACATGTTAACTTAAAGATACTTTAGCCAGACATAGTGGTGATGACCTATATCACAGCACTTGGGAGGTGGGGGCAGGAAGATAACTCAGTTCAAGACTAGTTTGGGCTGCATACTGAGTTCCAGGTCAGCCTGAGCTATATAAGACTTGGTCTTAAAAAATCAATATATTACTTGAATATAAGCTTAATAGGAAATACTGAGAGGACATGAATTCTGATCCAAACATATTTTATACAAAGCAGCAACATCAATATCACTATATTCTTTAAATGTATTCAGTTACTCAGCCTAAGAAGTTTTCCAAAAGTTTAAAATTGTAGAACTGCGGGCTGGGGGTATAGCCTAGTGGCAAGAGTGCCTGCCTCGAATACACGAGGCCCTAGGTTCGATTCCCCAGCACCACATATACAGAAAACGGCCAGAAGCGGCGCTGTGGCTCAAGTGGCAGAGTGCTAGCCTTGAGCGGGAAGAAGCCAGGGACAGTGCTCAGGGCCTGAGTCCAAGGCCCAGGACTGGCAAAAAAAAAAAAAAAAAAAAAAAAAAATTGTAGAACTGCATCAAAACATGACAAAATGCTGATTTAATAGTCATCACTAAGGTTTTTCAATTATATGTGCCAATATTACAAAAAGCTCACATAGTATAATGAGGAAGTAGAACCTCAGCAACTCTTAAGTAAGCTGCCACTAACGGGCTTTTTTTCTAGACACTGTGCTAGAAGTACTGTCAACATAAAGACAGATAATACATGGTTCCTGTCCTCAAGTTTGTATTGACAACATCAAAGCAATTAATTAAAAAATGCTTTGGGTATAAAGCAAAACTTTAAAGACAAGTATTATAAAATAAAATTAGATAAAAGACTAAAGTAGAAATAAAAAGCCTAACAAACAGAATATCAGCTTAAAGACAAACAGTAAAAATATTTATTACATATTGAAAATGTGCATACTTGATTAAAACTTGCAAATACTTAATTTATATTATTTGAATGCATTTGGACACATATACATACCTGAAAAACAATAAGTGTTAAGTGTGTACTTCAGCTTCAAAAGCCAGAATAAGTTTAACTTATATAAATATATTTAAGATATACATCTAAAAATATAAAACCTCTTATAAAAGAGCATTTTACAATTTTCCAAACATTATGCATTCATGTTTACAAGACACAAAACACCTTTTTATTGCTCTTTGGTTCTACAGGGTTTAAAACTATAATCTAAACTTTGACACCAGCTAACTTTTTCCAAGTGTCTGTGCCTTTGCGCCCTTAAAATGGTAGAATAAACCCTCGAGAGAGTGCTATTTTTTGCTGAAGTGCCTAAAGCACTACAAGATAGCATTTCAAAATGGCAGAGGTGAAAGGATAGCAGGGTGGCTCACATCTGTAATACTACCTACTCAGGAGGTTGCGATATGAGGATGGCAGTTTGAAGCCAGCCAGGGCAAGAAAGTACTTGAGACTCTCATCTCCAATTAACCAGCAAAAGCTGGAAATGAAGGTACATTAAGTGGTAGAGCATCACCCTTGAGCTTTATAAAAGGCTCAGGGACAGGGAAGACGGAAAGGTATTCAAGTAAGAATATAATTTAGTAAAATCATACAAAAAAAGCGCAAGATGAAAAAAAATATAAAACAGAAAAACAGTACTAGGGATTGATAGCTCAAAAGAAGAGCCAGAAGCTGCCTCATGAGTTGTAGAAGAGTAGGGCCTCAATCTCTAACATTTTCTAAGTAGCAATAACTTGACCAAACTATGTAAGGAAACAATTGGTCAAAAAGCAGTATAAGGACAAAATGAAGTGAGGAAAGTTTGAAACTGAATAAGAAGAGCTTGGTGTGATCTAGGCCTGGACAAAAATAAGCAAAAGTAGAAAGAAAAATGGGAACAAGTCTGAAATTTTTTATGAAAAGCAATGTACAAAGCTGAATAATTAAGAATGTAGATGTCAAGATCATAAGAAAGTGGGTAACATTTCCTCATCAGACAACTCATTCAGGGTGACACACTCAAAGACTTCCATTATTACAGGAAGAAAACTGAAGCAATATTGCACTTCTTCTAGTCCAACACCTTCAATTGATAAGGACAATGATGTCCAGGGAGGCTCCTACAACTAATGACAGAATCTAAAGTAGGATACAAATCAAGTGCTTACAACTATTCTCAGTATTCTTGCCTTAGATGTAGTTTGCTATGAGGGCTGGGAATATGGCCTAGTGGCAAGAGTGCTTGCCTCGTATACATGAAGCCCTATGTTAAATTCCTCAGCACCACATATAGAGAAAACAGCCAGAAGTGGCACTGTGACTCAAGTGGTAGAGTGCTAGCCTTGAGCAAAAAGAAGCCAGGGACAGTGCTCAGGCCCTGAGTCCAAGGCCCAGGACTGGCAAAAAAAGATGTAGTTTGCTATGAGAGAATTTATATATGAGGAAGAAAATGATAAAATTAGCTGTTTTCAAAAAATGCATACACTAATAAAATAAATATTAGCTAATTTGGCCAAGCCATAGTTCATCAGTGTTTAAGGCATTTTACTTCAGTTATTTCATATTACCCTCACACTAATCCAAGGTACTCTTGTAAATTCCTCTTTGCACAGATAAGAAATTGCAGCAGAAAGGCTAGACAAGTTGTCCAAAGTCATACAGCTACCAAGCATTACCGACAGGTTCAGGAGGTCCTGCTCTGAACCACCATGTACACTTTCCTTCTACATCACAGCAAGGCCCCTCTCTACCAAAAAGCATCTCTCTGAAGAATACTGGCTTCTCTGACATAATGGATAGTACTTGTAAATTAGTTACAAAATTCTTTTCTCTCCATTCCTATTCACGCTGTAGATCCTTTCCATTAAAAAGATGTGTCCAGAAGGAGGGAGGGAAGAAGGGAGGGAGAGATTGGCGGGGGGTGGGGGGAGGAAGAAAGGGAAGGAAGAATTCAATATGTAGAGAAACTATAGGGATAATAAAGGAAGCAAGCACAAATGTTCTTTGAATACATGACAGTCATTTTTCACTACACTATAAATTGTCACAAAGCAGAATATGTATTTTCCTGTAGACACACTATAATTGGATGTAGCAACAGATAACAGGTTACTATTAAATAATATGGTCACCCAAGTGCTGATGTCAAGTAGTCAATTGCAGGATGAGAGTAGCAGTTGCATAGGAGAATTAATTGCATGGGTTCCTGCATATTTTTTAGACCAGCAATTTTCCACTTCATAACTGATAATATATTTCAGAATAATAATGTTTAATGATCCCCATCCTATATTTTTCATGGGCAATATGTGGTATATTTATATTATAATCAGTAATTGTGACACAGAGAGAGAATTAAATCAAAATTCTGTCATATTTTCCGCAGGATGCAGCAGAATTTTATGAGTAAGCTCATTTCTGTAACAGCTGATGTGTAATTTCAGATTGCTCCTATAGGCTTCAGATAAGACAGCAAATTATTCACTTTAGATTTTATATACTTTCCTGCTGAACAATAGAAATAATTTCTCAGGCTCTAAGACTAGTCAAATATATCTATAATAAGGAAGGGACTGGCAGCAAAACTATCAGCAAAACTGATGCTTTGATGCTACTTCAAATGTTATGATGCAACTTCATTCTATAGTTAAAATCCTGCCTTATCAAGTCATTAGAATTTCTTTTCCCAGAGAATCTGTAAATCATTAATATTTACTTTAGTAACAACAGAAACATCTGTTCAAAAAGATTTAAACAGATGGTAGTTTTTAGCCACAACAGAGTTAATATGGATTTTTAAACTATAGAGTGAATTTTACCCTATATTAACTCTAACATGTAATTTGTAATTATCCTCTTGGATAATTCACTGCTCATTATTTTGAGGTCCAACAAAGACAAGACAGCATTTTCAACCGTCCTGTATATTTAAATGGTAAATATCCATGGTAACAGAGTACCCAGATTCCCATTTCAAAAGTGGGAAAACACATTAATAAGGCAGGCCTACTCTCTGTTCCAACACTGTAATCACTCATGCACATTAACAGTGAGCGGCTGGGTATGTTTTTCTACTCTAGCCACTCATGAAATAAGTGAAGAAATCAGCTATTAAATTTTTAAAAAGTGTGCCACCTTGTAACATTAGAAGTGATAATAAATCCAAATAAATCACATGATTACTGCCAATTTTTAAAGTATCCAGACTGACAAAGAAAACAGGAAGGGGAACAGTCTATTCACTGATGACATTAACTCAAACACAGAAAATTCTAAAGAACAGGGGTTGGAGGGAGATTATTAAGATTAACAAATAAATTCGGTAAAATTACAGGATACAGAGGGGTGCCAGTGGCTCATACCAGTAATTCTAGCTATTCAGGAGGCTGAAATCTGAGGATCACAGTTCAAAGCTATCCCAGGTGGGAAAGTCCTGAATGGTCTCATCTTCCATTAACCACCAAAAAGCCAGAAGTGAAGCGGAGGTGTAACTTAAGTCAAACAGCACCAACGGATAGTGAAAAAGCCAAGTGAGAGGAAGGCCCAATGCTCAAGCATCAGTGTACACACACACACACACACACACACACACACACACACACACACTCACCCCAAAGGCCCAAATGTAAAATCTAAATCTTTGAAAAGAAAGGAAAACAGGGAAAATAAATCTTCATGATTTGGGAATAGCAGTTAAATAATATGACATGGTCACAACCAAGAAAAAAAAATACAGAAACTAGCCTTCCTCAAAATTAAAAATATCTGTTTATCAAGACACTATGGGCTGGGTGCTGGTGGCTCAAGTCTATAATCCTAGTTACTCAGGAGGCTGAGATCTGAAGATCATTGTTCAAAGCCAGCTGGGACAGGAAAAGTTCAGGAGACTCTTACCTCCAATTAACTACCAGAAAGCCAGAAGTATAACTATGGCTCATATGGTAGAGCACAATCCTTGAAAACAAAAGTTCAGGGACCCATCCCAGGCCCTGAGTTTAAGCCCCAAAATCTACAAGAAAATTAAAAGACACAATCATGTAAACAGTCATTATCAAGTGAAAAGATAATCCACAATAGGAAAATATAGGTTGTAAATCATATATCTCTTAAATTTAGTGACCAGAAAAATAGGTACAACTAAAAAGATAACACAATTTAAAAACTGTCGAAGTATATAAACAGGTGTTCCTTCACAAAAAGATATATGAACAGACAATAAGCTCATGAAAACATGCTCAACACCCATTACTGATTACAAAAAAGCAAATCAAATCCAAAGTGAGATATTATCTCATACCCAGAAGGACAGACCTAAGGAAAGAGATAGGACTACAGGGATAGATGGATGGTTCCTGAAACAAAATAGCCTTAGAAGAAAGACAAAAAAAGACAAGAAAAGTATAGGCAATGATATATGGAAAATGAAAGTTTCCTACTTTGCAAAACATGTTTATACTTCCTAAAAACATGTTAATGTCTGAATGAATAAACTTAATGTGGTACAGTCATAAAATGGAGTATTATTCGGCTACAGAAATGAGTTAAGTAGCATTGTACATTATAACATGGATGAACTTTGAAAATACTACAAACTCAAGAAGCCAGACAAAAGAGACCACATATTATAAAAGCTTAATTATAGAAAATTTTAGAGGCGGGGCTGGGAATATGGCCTAGTGGCAAGAGTGCTTGCTTTGTATACATGAAGCCCTGGGTTTCATTCCTCAGCACCACATATATAGAAAAGGCCAGAAGAAGTACTGTGGATCAAGTGGCAGAGTGCTAGCCTTGAGCAACATTTGAGTGGAACTTTCTTCATTAACACAAGCCAGGCTCAAACTTACCCTCCGGTCTAAGCCTCCAGAGTGCTGGTTTACAAATAAAAGTATTTTAATAAAAAGTGTTTGACTAATCTTTTGGAATATAATTAAGTATTCAGATGGCTTTCAAACATAGCAAGCATTCAAGTTTGTCTGTTGAATAAAACATTTAGTGTATGTAAGGTTACTTTAAATGTTAATGTATTTTACAATCAGAAAATGGATGCTGCAATACAATAATTAGCATTTTCTGATAGAGTACGCATTATAAGGCAGCATTTTCAAACAATTCGTCACGCGATCATTTTATATGCTATATGTACAATGAAAAGAAACTGTCAAGTGAAAAACATCTCTACATAGAAAATATAAAATGACAAGTTATATTAAATTTCTGTTAACAGAACCAAAATTATACATTTATGACCATTAATGATTTATGGTATTAGGACACAATAGCATAACTCTCATATGAGACTACTTTTATAAAGCAGGGAAAATCAATTTATGTGGATTCATGCATAGAAAAGTACTGATTACTTTGTAGATGAAAATCTGCAAAAGGTTACCTGTAGCACTAAAGGCCTAAAAGGTAAAGCATATAAATTCTATCTAGTTTTAACGTTTATAACATGTTTGGAAATACCTTTAAATATTTTTGAGGTATAGATGAAACTATTATAGAGAAAATTATTACAGAGAAAATTATAGTTCTACATATGTAGTAATGATTTCAATAAAAATTTAAAAACCCACCTGCCATTCAAACTCACTATCTGACCAATCCCAGTAGGTGCTAATAGAAGAAGAGACATCACTGCAAACACTCCCCTCAGGAAATAAATCAAAAGAAGTAAAGTCTTGATCATCTAACAGGGAATAGCAATCATCTTGATCTCCGACAGAAACAGATGAAAAGAGCTCCTCGCTGCAGTCTGAGCTGGCAACACTTGTTCCACAAGAAGTTAGGTTCCACCTTCAAAAACACAATACAAAAGAAATTACAACAGCAACTACAGAACTACAAACCTAGTGTTAATATTAATAGTACATATTTATGATATGATAAATGTGTGCTTAGGTATAATGGTAGTGGGGGTGGGTTTCTTTGTTTGTTTGCTGGTCCTGGGGCTTGAACTCTGGGCCTGGGTGATGTCCTTGAGGGTTTTTTGCTCAAGGTTAACACTCTACCACTTGATCCACACCATTTCTGGCATTTTTAGTAGTTTATTGGAGATAAGAGACTCATGAACTTTCTTGCTCAGGCTGGCTTCAAACACTGAACCTCAGATCTCTGCTTTCTAAGTAGTTAGGATTACAGGCATGAACCACTGGTGCCTGAGAGTATGGTTATTTTTAAAGTCTTTACTTTGGGGCTAGGGCACAGTTCAAGAGGTAGATTGCCTGCAAAACATGAGGTCCTAAGTTCAAGCCCCAGCACCACCAAAAAAGAAAACCTGTAAGCAAATATACTAAGATATTTATGAATAAAATAGGCTTCTGGTTTGCCTTGAAATAATAAGGAAGAGTTTGGAGAATGGTTATAAATAATGGTATATTGGGCTGGGGATATGGCCTAGTGGCAACAGCGCTTGCCTCGTATACATGAGGCCCTGGGTTCGATTCCCCAGCACCACATATACAGAAAACGGCCAGAAGAGGCGCTGTGGCTCAAGTGGCAGAGTGCTAGCTTTGAGCAAAAAGAAGCCAGGGACAGTGCTCAGGCCCTGAGTCCAAGCACCAGGACTGGCAAAAAAAATAAATAAAAATAAATAAATAAATAATGGTATAAATAAATTGTAATATCGTATGTGAATGATTGTTAAAGGGTTCATTATATTAATTCTCCTTATTTTCCTAGGTGTTTGAAATTTGAGTAATATTGAAAAGGGATATATATACTAATTCCCAAACCAGGCAAAGACCCAACAAAAAAAGAGAACTACAGACCAATATCACTAATGAACACAGATGCAAAGCTCCTCAATAAAATATTAGCTAATAGGATCCAGAAAGTGATCAAGAATATCATACATCATGACCAAGTAGGCTTCATCCCTCAGTCACAAGGATGGTTCAACATCCGTAAATCAATCAACGTAATTCACCACATAAACAGAACTAAAATCAAGAATCACATTGTTATCTCAGTCGATGCCCAAAAAGCCTTTGACAAAATACAACATCCATACCTATTAAAAGCTTTGGAGAGAACAGGAATAGATGGAACATTCCTCAAAACAATAAAAGCCATATACAACAGACCAACTGCTAATATCATATTAAATGGAGAGAAACTTAAGTCATTCCCCCTAAAATCAGGAACAAGACAAGGATGCCCACTCTCCCCACTTCTGTTCAACATAGTGCTGGAATCCCTAGCCATAGCAATAAGGCAAGAGGAGGACATCAAAGGGATCCACATCGGCAAGGAAGAAATCAAGTTATCCCTATTCGCAGACGACATGATCTTGTATCTGAAGGACCCAAAAACCTCAGTACCCAAACTCCTACACCTAATAAACCAATTTGGCAAAGTAGCAGGATATAAAATCAACCCACAAAAGTCAGCAGCTTTTCTGTACACCAGCAATAGACAAACAGAAAAGGAAATTATGGAAACAATTCCATTTACAGTAGCCAAAAAAAGAATAAAGTACCTAGGGATCAGCTTAACCAAGGACGTGACGGACCTATTCAATGAAAACTACAAAAATCTAATAAGGGAAATCAAAGAAGACACAAGGAGATGGAAAGACCTCCCATGCTCATGGGTAGGCAGAATCAATATAGTGAAAATGGCCATATTGCCCAAATTGTTATACAAATTCAATGCAATACCTATCAAAATCCCAGCCACATTCTTCACTGAAATAGAGAAACCAATCCATAAATTCATATGGAACAGCAAAAAACCTAGAATAGCCAAAGCAATTCTAGGCAAAAAAAGCAATGCAGGAGGTATCACAATACCAGACTTCAAGATCTACTACAAGGCCATCATAACAAAAACAGCATGGTATTGGTATAAAAACAGATCGGAAGACCAATGGATTAGAACTGAAGACCCAGAAATAAAACCGCACTCTTACAGCCAACTGATATTCGACAAAGGAGCTAAAGATATACAATGGAATAAACATAGCCTCTTCAACTACTGGTGCTGGGAGAACTGGGCAGCCATATGCAGAAAACTCAAAGTAGACCCAAGCCTATCACCATGCACCAAGATCAACTCAAAATGGATCAAGGACCTCAACATCAGACCTGAATCCTTGAAACTACTGAAGGACAGAGTAGGAAAGACACTAGAACTTATAGGCACAGGAAGGAACTTCCTGAATAGAGTCCCAGGGGCACAACAAATAGGAGAAAGACTCGACAAATGGGACTACTACAAATTAAAAAGTTTCTGCACAGCTAAGGACATAGCCACCAAAATAGAAAGACAGCCAACGATATGGGAAAGGATATTTACCAGCACAGCAACAGACAAAGGCCTGATATCGGTCATCTACAGAGAACTCAAAAAACTAAGCCCCTCCAAGCCCAATAAACCTATTAGGAAATGGGCAAAAGAGCTAAAGAGAGACTTCACAAGAGAAGATATAAAAATGGCAAAGAAACATATGAGGAAATGCTCAACATCCCTGCTAGTAAAGGAAATGCAAATAAAAACAACCCTGAGATACCACCTCACCCCAGTTAGAATGGCCTATACTCTGAACTCAGGAAACAACAAATGCTGGAGGGGCTGTGGGGAAAGAGGAACCCTTCTCCATTGTTGGTGGGAGTGCAAATTAGTACAACCACTTTGGAGAACAGTATGGAGGTTTCTCAAAAAGCTCAATATAGACCTACCCTATGACCCAGCCATACCACTCCTAGGCATCTATCCTAAACAGCAAAATCCAAGATATCAAAAAGGCATTTGTACTACCATGTTTATCGCGGCACAATTCACAATAGCTAAAATATGGAAACAACCCAGATGCCCCTCCACAGACGAATGGATCCAAAAAATATGGTACTTATACACAATGGAATACTACATAGCGATTAGGAATGGTGAAATATTGTTATTTGCAGGGAAATGGTCGGAACTCGAACAAATAATGTTGAGTGAGACAAGCCTAGAACACAGAAAACAAAGGGGCATGATCTCCCTGATATATGACTGTTAACAAAGGGAGACAGAGAGACAGTAGAGACCAAGTCTGTGAATACTGTATATGTTCTTGATACATTGTATATTGCATATATGTCAACCTGACCTAGACAAGGGATAGAAAAACAGGTTGTAAGATATCATAAGAAATGTACACACTGCCCTACTATGTAACTGCACCCTCTTTGCACAACACCTTGTAAAAAAATTTATGTCCAATTAATAAAAAATAAATAAATAAATAAATAAGTAAATTCTTTTTTTTAAAAAAAAAGGGATATATAAACTAATAAAGTATAACTTTCATCCATAAATAAAATGTATAGCACAGTAGTTATGAGTAAGCTTTAGAGTCATACCAAGTTAAAATTCTTGCTCTGTCATTTGCTAGCTATTTGATCTTAAGCAAATGACAAGCTCTCCAAGCCTATGTTCCCATCTTTAAAATAGAGTAATGAGGATTATGAGAATGCACGCAGAGAACTTAGCACACATAAAAGTGCTCAACACATGGGACCCATTACTATTATTAAATGAAAGGATGAGAGGAACCACTTCAGAGAAGAGCAAAGCACCAACAAAATACACAAACAGAAATTCAAGAGGCTGTTGTATTTAAACATATTTTACACACTAATGTCATACATGCTCACAGCTGTGACACTAGAGTAAGAAAAGAGTGAACTAATGTTAGGCAGTGGTGGCTCATACCTGTAATCCTAGCTACTCAACAGGCTGAGATCTGACAATCATGGTTTGAAGCCAGTCAGGGCAGGAAAATTCATGAGATTCTTAACTCCAATTAACCACCACAAAGCAGGAAATGGAGGTGTGTGTCATGTGGCAGGGTGCCAAACATAACCAGAAAAAAGCTGAGCAAGAGCAAGGGGCCCAGATTTCAAGCCCCAATACCGGCACACACACACATGAGCACACATACACATACACACAGTTAACTACTTGGGAGGCAGTGATGGGATGAGTAAATGAGAACATTTCAGTTGGAGGGTAACACAGACAAAAAGTGAGACCTTATCTCAAAAAATAAAAAAAAAAAACACCCTAAGTACAGTGTTCCACACCAGGTATTCCAGAGACAGAGTGAGAGAATCACAGTCATAGGCTGACCTAAGCCAGAAAAAATAGGGAGAAGGGCTGGGATGTAGCTCAGCGGCAAAACCCTTGCCTCGCAAGTGCAAGGTACTGGATTCAATTCCCCTCCCCCCCCAAAAAAAAAGAGAGAGGAAAAAATAGGGAGAACCTATCTGAAAAACAAAGTAAAAAAAATGGGATTGGAACGTGACTCCATTGGTAGAGTGCCTGTCTAGCAAGTATGAAATTCTCAGTTCAAACAGCAGTACTCCAATGTTAATTTTTTTTAAAGGACTGAAATTTTAAATGGCCAGTAATTTTGTTATAGCTAACTAACACATAATGTCTTGGCGCTTTTAGTATTCTGCTTTTTTCACTTATTTGCTGAATATTTTCATTGCTAAGTTGTATATCCTTTATTCTTTTCTTTTTTTTTGCCAGTCCTGGGGCTTGAACTCAGGGCCTGAGCACTGTCCCTGCCTTCTTTTTGCTCAAGGCTAGCACTCTACCACTTGAGCCACAGCACTTCTGGCTTTTTATTCTGTTTATGTGGTGCACTCTACCACTAGGCCACATTCCCAGCCTTGTATAGCCTTTATAAGAATGACTTGGACTAAGTGTGTTTCACATTTCAGATTTTTTTTGGATTTTGGAATATCTGTGTATACATAATGAGGTGCAATGGAGATGAGACCTAAGTCTAAATACAACATTTATTATCTTTCACATGCACTTTATACACATAGCTTAAAGGTACTTTTACATATTTTGTGGACTATTTTTAATGCATCTATTATTTTGGCTCCCAACTTATCACATGAAAACATGGTAGAATTCAAAATGGTTCAGAATTTGGATTTTTGTCTTATGGATCCTCAACCTACATATCATTTGAAAACATTTTAGTATCTATATCATATTCCATTTATTGGATATATTATTTTGTTTACTTTATTCCCTAATGATAGATTTGTAGGCTGTTTCCAATTTGCTTTATTCTATATAATACTGAAATGAGCTTTTTATTTATAATTTTTGGTCATACAAATGATCACAGGATAAAGTACCTAAAAGGTAACTAATGAATCACATAAGGAGCACATTTACACAATTATCTTTCTGAAAGTCTGCACCAATTCCACCTTCCCCAGGCAACAGACCAAAAGAAAAAAGTTCATCTCACCACAACCTCCAAGTCACTAAAATTCTTTTTTTGTCAGTTGTGGGGCTTGAACTCAGGGCCTGGGCGCTGGCCCTGAGCTCCTTTTGCTCAAGGCTAGCACTAAGCTACTTTGAGCCACAGTGCCACTTCCAGTTTTCTGGTGGTTAATTGGAGGTAGAGTCTCTAGACTTTCCTGCCCATGCTTTGAGCTTCAATTCTCAGATCTCAGCCTCCTGAGTAGCTAGGATTATAGGTGTGAGCCACCAGTGCCTGGCATAAAATTCTTATTTAATTTTTTCTACTTATCTCATAGGGCAGAAACATTTATATATAACTTTTTGTTTTATGTAACTTTTTTTATTTTATTACTAGCAAGATCAAGTTTTAAAATATTTATTAACAGATCAGGCATGGCAGTACACACCTGAAATCCCAGTAGTCTGGGAGGCAGGAGGATCTCATTTTGAGATCTGGTCAAGATTCCATCTCAAAAATGAATAAAATACGTACTACTTTTGCTATGGTGTTTATGTATGTGTTAGTATTTCGTTACTGTTAAGTTCCTAATTCTATAGGAATTATGTTAGTAGAATTTATGACAGGTTTTTAGGATTTTTTGTCTTGAAATGTTTTCTTTTGTAAGTTTTCACTAATGAGATACCATTAATGAAATAATCTACATCAATTTGCTAGTACATAGGCATTTAATCCTAGAGATAGCAGATTTAGTGTTTCCAACCTTAATAATAAGCTGCTAAAATAGTGACTTACAGAAAATAAGCCTGTTATTTACCTATTATTATGTTGTTCCTCATTCTTTGTTAAACTCAGTATTTTCTTGAATTGTGTATATTTTAAAACTTCCTTCTTTACTAGAAAAATTCTATGGAATTTCTTCAAGTTTTTATATGCCTCCAATTGTCTTAGTGGGCTTTTACCAAAAACTTTAAGTGCAATTCTTTTAAACTAATGTGACAGTTTCAGACTTTTAACCAGTCAGCTCAACATTAAATTATTGAAGTTTACAAGCCCTTACATCCTATACCACTAAGAGAAAATGACCTCACACTAAGATTCTAACTATAACTGTAACACTCTCTAAGAAAAACTTTCTCCAAAACCTGAAAAAGTGTTGATAAGAATCTTAATGAAATGGTATTGAACTTAATAATTTGATTTGTTCACACTCTTTGTCCTCCCAACTTTTCCCTTTCTTGTAGCTTGCTTCCAAGGAGGTAAAATATTCTTAGAAAAGACAAAAAGCAAACAAAGCAAAAATATTATCACCACAGTTCCTGCTAAATTTACTAAATAAACTCAACTATTGTAACCTGTGGTTTCACTCCTATCACACTAGTAAAATTTCTGTTGATTACTCCCCAACTTGTATTACTAGCGAGGATGTTTTGCTAAAGCTGCACCCTTCCCCCACCACTTGTTTCAAAGTCCCTAAACCAAATTCCTTCCATGTGGCTCTCCCACCAGCAACCCATAGCTGTTCTACATCTCTAATTCTATACCTAGGTTAAAAAAAAAATGGGGCGGGGACAAAAGGCACACAAAAAAACGCTGGGGCCAGATGTAGCTTATTGGTTAAGGCAAATGCTTGGCATGCCTGAGTTGATCCCAGCACCACAAACAGACATACAATAGTCTTGGGATTTTTCTAGTTAATGGTGATTGAAATGGGGCTCTAAAATCTTAAAAAAGTGACTTATTCTGAGTTTTCAAGTGTTCCTCGTTATATACAAAAGGCACACATTTTTCACCATAGTGTAAAGTCAAAGTATTGATGCACTTCTGAAAGATGAAGAGAATACCTCACTTAGTAATTCATATTAACCTCTTTCATCTCATAATTTAATGATAGGATCTATCAATATCAGAATTTCCAATCTTCTAAATGGCTTCCCTTTTTGCTGGTGCTAGTGTTGGCTGCAAGAAGACATGGCTCATGAACAAAACAAGCTCTGATAGCAATGCTAAGAGAAAGCTCTACAACAGAAAAAATAAAATGTCTTAAACATGTGCTTATTTTAAGAATAACATTTAAGGCTTAATTTTGTAAATGTATTTTATTTTTCCAAAACTCTAGACAAAGCCAGGTAGATCATAAAATCAGAAAAGACGAAGGTTTAAAAATAGTATCTTGCTTTTTTCCAGGTTGGTCTCAAAGGATCTTCCCATCTCAGTTTATTGAATAGCTGAGACTACAGGTGTATACCACTGCAACTGGCTGGAAAATGGAAATTTTTTAAGAACTAGCTGTTTTTCATTTCTTTTTTACTAAACCTACAGAAGTGACATGCCAACTTCTATGACATGCTGACTAATCAGAACTGTGCATGCATTCAACTTTAGAGGTCATTAGTACTAGAGCCATGAGTCTCTTGGTTAGTGAGTCTGCAAGTGTAGCCCAGAGTTCATTAAATAAGCAGCCATGAAGTTGTCATCTTCACAAGGCCTGTATTAAGGGTATTATCAAAACAATCTCCCTATTTTCTGATCCAATAACAAAGAAACAAAATAAAGGCAAATAAAGTTATCTACCCACTGATAAGCTTTCTATATACAGTAAAGCTTTTGCAATGAATAAACCCGAAGCAGAAATTTAGTATTCAACTATTTATACCTGAATTTAGGTTTGTTGGTGGATTTGGCAAATTATGTGAGGGAAAAAAGTGACAGAAAAGAAGACCACGAAATAAACTGTGTCCATATATTAGTTGTTTGCCGTTCCCTGGAAATAAATCTCTCAAAGCATACAGTCCTATCAAACATTTTGAGGGGTAAAAAGGCAGAATGTTCCAGAAGAAAAGGTTTTAAAAACAAAGCAGGTCAGGACAGAAACATCATCTGTTGTAAATATTGTTAATTCTGCTTCCCCTTTCTGCTGAAAAGGATAGAGAAAATAAGACCCTGTTCCCATTCCAAAATAGGGTGGATGACAGAGCTTTTTAAAAGCTGGCAGTTAAGTAGGAAAATAATTCTTGACTTGGAAAAAGAGGAGCTTAACAGGAACCTCCTCTTACCACCTTCAATGACCCATTCTGGCAAGCAGCCTTGATCTTAGCAGTTTTTAAGGGGAAGAAAACACAGAAAAACTCTGGAGGAGAAAGAACAGAACAAGCTGTAAGTAATGCACTCTTTCTCTTCTCTCTGCTTTACTCTCCATCCCCAACCATTTTGGCAATGCTTACCCTTAACCTTCTGGCTCTCAGTCACCACAACAGGTGAATTCTAACACCATTTTACTTTCCTGGGTATGTTATTGTTCTACCGCTACAAAACTTAAATATCAAATACATGCAAAAATACTTTTATAGTCTTTTTCTATGTAAATAACCTTAAACAATTCATTTCAGCGATATTAAAAGTGCGTTGGTTACATCATGGATTAAACAAGTTTCTGTGAGTCTATGAAACTACTGTGACCACTGATAACACTGGATCCATTAGTTCTGATCCAAGATCCATCTCTGGGTCCAAAGGAGTAATCTATGTTCTCTTCTTTTTTTCTCTGGGACTCAGTTTCTTCATTTTTGTGATGAGCATATGGAGTATCTGTAAGAAACACACTGCCATCTCCTTTGGAAATGTTATGCTGATGTTCTGAATGTTTAACTATAGTATCTTGTTCCTGAAGACCAGAGCTTTTCTTTAAGAATACTGCTTTGGAGCTGGGAATATGGCCTAGTGGTAAAGTGCTCGCCTAGTATACATGAAGCCCTGGGTTCAATTCCTCAACATCACATATATAGAAAAAACCGTAAGTGGCCCTGTGGCTCAAGTGGTAGAGTGCTACCCTTGAGCAAAAGAAGGCAGGGACAGTGCTCAGGCCCTGAGTTCAAACCCCAGGACTGGCAAAACAACAACAACAACAACAAAAAGAATCCTGTTTTATACATTCCTTGTGCTTGCCATAAGAACTAGGTAAATCTGGACTGTGGCAAGACGGGGAAATAGACCAAAGATTTTTAAATGTGGAAGGATCTGATCAAACTCAGGAAACTTGGATCCAAAATCATAACTATACCTTATCTCCAGGATTTTTCACAGCTGAACTGTTGTCCTAGTCACCTGTCCACACACTCTCCCAGTCCTTTACATTGCTCTCAAATACTAGCTTATATTAAAAGTGAAGAGTATATCTAAGACATCTTCAAATCTCTTTCAACCTTTTCTGTAATTCATGGATGAGAGAATATGTGCAAGAGAGAATCCTCCTGAACACTGTCTTCTAATAAAACAAGTTAGAAGAAGATGCACCCTCTGATAAATCTGCACAAACAAATCCAGCTAACCCTTGCGCTGCCCCTCCCCCTCTCCCGCGCGAGCACTGAGGGAGCAACCCTTGGGCTATGTTACAGAAAAGAAGGTTTCATATTTATGTTTATACCTTGTAGGAGAGCTTACAAAACTACGGCAGAGTTCGAAAAGGGGGAGGAAAACAAGAATGGAATAGTTTCCGAGAGCTTTGATTTAAAGAAAAAAAAAACACTGTGATCGAGGTAAGGGTGAGGATAGGACTGTGAGAGTAAAATTTGGGAAAGGGAGTTCTATCTTTAAAAGTACTTTGAAAAGACCGATAGGTTAGTGTTGAGCACTCCGAAATGCACTGCGCAAAGGGAAGGAGTTAAACTTTTACAGATGAACGTAAACAGGGGAGCACCTAAAAATGAAGAGTAGGGGTTTGAGATGCTCAGGGTACATATGGGGGGGGGGCGAGAGGGGTTGAAGGAAAATGTAGGGAAGGGAGGAAAGGGAGAAAGAAAGCCAGGAAAGAGCTACTAGTAAGGAAAACCAGAGGGAAGGGGTGAAAACGGGGAAGTGGGAGCGGGGAGGGAGCCCGGGAAAGAGCAGTGGTAGGTGGGGGAGGGGTGATTAGAAACTCAGTTCACCGTGACCCGGCCGGAATGGGGGGTGGGGGCGACTCGCTGGCCCCCCGGAACGCTGCCGAGGTGTGCGGAGCCCACCGAAGTCCCTCGTACCTGTTGGTATGGAAGCGATGGAGCGGATCCGTGCGATGGCAGGAGGACAGCTGGCATCCGAAGTCACTGATGTCCAGGCAGCCTGGCTCCTCGCTGGGGCAGGCACCCACCCCACGAGGGGGTCCCAGGAACGGAAAGGGTTCTTCGGGGGTTAGAAACTTCTCATAGGAAGTGGTGGCCGATGCCTCGTCGGACATGGTTAGATAGTCCGGCTGGAGCTCCTTCTCTGGCTTTGGGGTGTTCCCGCGCCCGCCCCAGCCCCCACTCTTAACCTGTCCGCGGTCGCCGCTCCCGAGGGCACCCACCGCAGCTCACGGGCAGGCCGAGCGCAGTGGCTCACGGCTACCGGAGGAATGAATGGCCGTACTGAAGCTACTGCAGGACCACAACAGCAGGTAGCCACACAGTCAGCACCTCAGTGGCCTCCGTAGATGCCGGGCTGCCGTCGTCGCCACCGCTGCCGCCGCGATTCAGCCCAGCCCACGAGAGCAGCGCCGCCGCCCGGCCTGGGCCCCGCCCACTGCGCTCGCCACTCGCTGCAGCCCACCTGACGTCACCCAGGAGGGGAAGGACAGCAGGAAGCCGCTCCCCTCGCCCCCTGCTGGAGCGGAGGAAGAACTGAACCCTTGCCTCTGTAGCCCCACATGATTTGGCCCTTGGAGCCCCAGCCTCTCCCTGCTCCCTAACCCTTGAATCTGGGATTCCAGGCTCAGAGGAGGCGGAAGCGTCTTTGCAGACCTCCGCTGTTTTTCCACTACCGCCTGATTACTAAATAGCAAACTGCAGCCCCTTAGAAAAGAGACATTGCCAGAGTCACACCGAGGGTGCATGAGAAAGAGTCCACATGCCCTTATTCCCAGCACACTCAATCACCCTCTGCCAGTTCAAGGAGTATTTATTGAGCTCCAGTAGTCTGTGTGCCCAGCACTGTGCAATGAGCAAAAGAAATGGGTCAAGTAGAAAAAAAAATCCCTACTTCGTTCTCTGGTGCCTCAAGGCAAGAACCCTACATTTCAGCCACCCTGCTACTCAGCGCTGCGGAACACGTACAGTTCTTCTCTATTTGATGTCTTGGCGTGAATTATGCACTCTGCTTGGAATGCCTGCGCCAGTTCTCCCTGGGCCAGTTCTCCCTCTCGTATCCTTAAAGCCCCAATTCACTTGCTTCCTCCTCAGGGAAGCCTTCCCCGACTCCCAAAGACGCTTACACACTCCAGATATGACTCCCCACTGCCACTGAAATTACATTATGGAACTTAAGTTGTTCAGTTTACTAGTTCATATACTGTTCTTTCCTCCTATCATTTCTCTTTTCTCTATTCTAGTCAAACGCTTCCAGATCCAAATTCTTTACTAAGTGAACACAGTTTAACAACAACCCACTACTATTTTATAAAACGAAGCATGTATTTTCATATACAATGAAAAGAATAGAAGTGTTCAATAAAAACTTCTTTGTATGAAATTCTTTTAGCTTCATGGAAAACCTCATTACTTTGATCTAGAGGGAAGCAAAGAACTAAAATGAGGACATGTGGGAGTGAAAGAGCACAGGAGCAAGGGGAGGAAACAGGGAGGAAACAGGGCACTCGATGTTCCCAAGGGTGTTCCACAGGGTATTCTGCTGGGCACTGTGCCCTATCAATACAACACACAATAAAACAACTCCTCAGACACTCCTTACAATTTTATATACACTTGTTCTTCAGAGGAATGGATTGGGACCAGCACCCCCAAACACAGGAAGATTCATGATCTTAAATCTCATATAAAATGGTACAGTATTTGCCTTAAAATTTCATGTACAGTCATCCCTGAGAAAAAAATGGCGCTACCAGAATCCCAAACACAGGAAAATCCATGAATCCTCTAAGTCTCATATAAAATGGCACTTGCATAATACATACAGGTATCTCATATATTTTATATCAGCTCCTACATTCCTCCAGTGATTGTTACAATGTAAATGATTTGAAAATAGCTATTATGCTGTATTGTTTGGGTGCATAAGAAGAAAAAAATCTGTCTACAGAAGATACTTTTTCCCCCTCAAATACTTTTTAACAGGATCTTTCTACAGGAATAGTTTTGCCTTTAATTGCAATTATATTCTGGAGCATGTGGATGATCACATGATAACTAGCTGCTGCCACACAATTAGGACACTTATCTGAGTGTCATTTCAAAACAGTTACCACAATGTAATATCACTTTAATTGTCCTGAGTGAGCAAACAAATGAGGTGAGCCCCATACTTCACGGTTTGCTATACAAATGAAGGTTCCCAGTAGTTGAAAAAGAAGAAAGTGTTGAGCCACTGCAGTCCTCACAAGATCCCCTATTTCTCAAGGCCTGGGATAACTCCTGGCCTAAAACAGGCTAGATTCAAATGAATAAGAAGGTTGTGCCCAAGCAAACATTTGAAATAGTAACAAAGGACTGATAGCCCTGCTAATAGTTGCCACAATCTGGAAAAAGCACCACCAGAACTCAGATAAATACAAAGATCATGGAGAACTAGGACACTGAGAAATCTCTAAGTATCTCCCACTCCACACACAATCTCTGACATTTTATATTATTACAGTTTGTCCACATAATCTATCATGGGCAAGACTGATCACCTCTTTTGTTTCTGTAACATCAACTGTTTATAAAATAAAAGAATAAGACTTTGTCCAAGGGACTCTGAAAAATTTCAAAGACGGTTTTTAGTTGCAAAAGGTATCTTGCCAGTTATTCTCTTTCATTTTAGATTTTGGATTCAGTTTTCAGAAGGAAAAGGTAATTGGGAGGGCTGGGGATCTGGCTCAGCAAAAGAGCACCTGCCTGGCAAGTGCAAGGCCCTGAGTTCGGTCCGCAGCTCTGGGGAAAAAAAAAAGTAACTGGAAGATTTAGATATGACAATAGGATAGTTGGCTGCTCATATGAAGTATATTAAAATTTTAAAATATGCATAGAAATTTGTATGATTATTAAGAACCATTGCTCTGTGTCTCACTAGTAGAGCACTTGCCTGGCCTGGGGTTAGATCCCCAGTACCACTAAAATGATAGGTCTTTCATAAATGAGAAAGTGTTTCTAGCCCCGCACCAGTAGCTCATGCCTGTACTCCTAACTACAAAGGAGGCTGAGATCTGAGGATCTCAGTTTGAAGCCAGCCCAGGCAAGAACGTCTATGATACTCTTATTTCCAACTAATTATAAAAAAGCCAGAAATGGAGCCTTGAGTGAAACAAACTAAGGGACAGGGCCTAGGACAGTACAAAGAAAAGAGAGACAGAGACAGAGGAAAGTTTTCTTAAATAATCAAGGACACAAAGTCAACATAAAGTATAGAAAATTGTAGAGGTAAAAGATGGAATCACTTCTATTCAGATTATACAGAATATTCCTTCACTAATGTACATTAAATAAAAAGTAAATGTCTAGAAATATAAAATGAATGCAACACACTCAAGACCTCCTAGTGTAATAAGGAGGCTGAGTCTAAGAAACTTCTGGCAGCCATCCTGGTGCCTCTTGCTGGGTAGAGGGCCCTGCAGTGCCTAAAAGCCTAGAGGTGAGAGAGGCTATTGACTGAATGCAGATGCCAAGCTCAAGGTGAGACTGGAGGACTCCGTTTTGTAGAAATGCAGTTATCATAGCCTTAGGAAAGCTTTGCATATAGAGAATGCTCTGATTATGCCTTCAGTAACTCCCTAAATGGCTTGAATCACCAGCCTCTGAGTAGCCTCTAGGTATAACCTATATGGAAGGTTGATTCCTATCTTCCCTAGATGGAAAAGTTCTGCTGGTACCTGAATATATCCATTTAATGTCTGGCATCTTGTCTTCAGGGTGGGGTAATGTAAAGACCCCCCCCACTGAGGTAATGGGCATACATGAATCGCTGGAGACAGGGGTGGGCACATGGCTAATAGGTTACTGGTCTTATCAGTCCAGTGCCTGGGACTGGGAGCTTTCCTGTGACTCTGCCCCCTGACCTGAGCCTATTTATGCCCAGACCCATACCAGTGCAAGAATGCCATGCCCACTTGTCTCCATGTTCCTATCCTGTCTCCTGTCACCTGGCTGTTCTCTGGTCACCAGGACTCCCAATTCAGCTCCACTGGTTTGTTGGTATTGTTTTTGTTCTTTCTTTACTCTCTGGCCTGTGTCAAGTGTATTTGTGGGCTGCAGGCCTTTGTAATAATTAGCTTCCTGCAGACTGCTAGCCTCCAATGAAGACTCCAAGATTCAGTCCTTCAAAATGGGGCTTTTCTGTTTTCTCACCTTATAACACTAGAATATTACAGTTCAGTTAAGAAGGCACACCTATTGGGAAAAAAATGTAGCAGAGTTTGCTAGTTGTCCAACACATAGCTTTTCTCCCTGTTCTCTTCTAATTACAGAAACATGCTTAAGCTATGAGTGGATATGCACCCTGACAGAAGAAAAGCACTTTAAATCCCAGCATTCTTTTCAAATGGGCTTGCACATATATGTAAATGTAGGTACGCCAGAAAAATGGATTTAATGTTGGAGTAAATGAATAAGATACCAGATGTTTTGACATTTTTATCTTTGCATGTAAATATATTTTTAAATCTGATGATTTTTTTTTGCCAGTCCTGGGCCTTGGACTCAGGGCCTGAGCACTGTCCCTGGCTTCATTGTGCTCAAAGCTAGCACTCTGCCACTTGAGCCATAGCGCCACTACTGGCTTTCCCTATATATGTGGTGCTGGGGAATCAAACCCAGGGCTTCATTTATACAAGGCAAGCATTTTTGCCACTAGGCCATATTCCCAGCTCCAAATCTGATGATTTTTAATCCACCTTTTTTTGTAAGTTATTTATTAATTAAACAAAAATTTTTTGACAAGGTGTTGTGCAAAAAGGGTACAGTTACATAGTAGGGCACTGTGTACATTTCTTGTGATATCTTACACCCTGTTTTTCTTTCCCTTCCCTAGGTCAGGTAGACATATATACAATACACAATGTACCAAGAACATATACAGTAGCCACGTGGCCTACGCCAAAGAAAATTCACCTAGGGCTTTAAATGTAATGTTGACATTAGACAATATGTCAACAGTAGTCTTATATGAACGTACATACATAGGTTTTGAGCTATTGTATTCCACAGAGAGGTCAATTTTTGACCTTTATATGTTGAGTAGTTGTTTGGTTTTAGTTACATAGTGTTGGGTCGCTGACCCAATTCTGTGGGAAATACCATTTGACAAGCAGTTTTTGGTTTCACAGACCTGGTCTCTACTGTCTCTCCGTCACCCCATCTTAACAGTGATATATCAGGGAGATCATGCCCCTTTGTTTTCTGTGTTCTAGGCTTGTCTCGCTCAACATTATTTGTTCAAGTTCTGACCATTTCCCTGTGAATAACAATATTTCACCATTCCTAATCGCTATGTAGTATTCCATTGTGTATAGGTACCATATTTTTTGGATCCATTCATCTGTTAATCCACCTTTTTTATTTTGTAATGAATTTTTCAGTCTTTTTTGTCTTAACATTAGTCACACATACTAATGGAACACTGCTACAATATTTTGACTGATGCTCCTAATGAGGACCTGCTATCTCTTCTGAATCATATCAGTATTAATTAGGATATGTATATATATAGATATACATATATACATATACATGCATACAGAAAGAGAGAGAGAGAGAGAGAGAGAGAGAGAGAGAGAGAGAGAGACAAGGCCTCACTATATAGCTCATTCTGTCCTCAAACTTATGGTCCTCCTGCTTCAGTCTCTTCAAGTACTGGGATTACAGGGATTCACCACATCAGGCTCAGGGTACAGTTTTATTATTTGCAAACTACTAATCTAGTCTATGGGTTTTTTTGTGTTAATCATATCATTCTTATCAAGCATTCCACTTCAGGTTCATTTTGGCTCTTTTTAATAACAAGAGGGCTTGCATTAAATAGAAATAAAACAATGAACAGTTGAATCAATTAAGGATTTGTGCTATTACAGTAAAAAATCTCTATCACAAAATAATTACAGTGCAACCACAATTTTAAACAAATGCCTTTTTCTAACAATTCTAAGAATTGTTTAAATTCTGTAGTTAAAATGAATCATGAACACGTGTCTTCATTTCCAATTTGGCAGAATGGGTTTTGCTGTCAGCAGGACATATGAGGAATAGGCTGAGCCTTTTGCTGATTCAAGTTATTCTGTAGGCCTAAATTCAATCTGAGGGATCCTGTCTACTTGTACCTTAAGTCACTTCTAATCTCCCCAGGGACAGATATGGCTTCTCTGCTCACAATGGTGAATAGCGTTGCCTTTACATAGTCTTTAACAACTAGGAAATAAGTATGAGTCTTCCATAAGGGATTCCTAGAAGCAGAGTCAAAGTAGGACATAGTTCTTAGGCAAGTGACTTATTGAGGGAGTGCTCTCACATACATGGGCAAGAGAGAAGTAGGATATGGAGAAGGGATAAAACTGAGCTGGGTGGAAACCAGCTTTAGCATAGTCCTGAGAGTGATTCTGGAGCACCACGAAATGAGGCAATCTTAAGGCAAAGAAAGAATGGAGAAAATTAAGTAAAAAGCCTTCTCATGGTACCTGGGAATATGGCCTAGTGGTAAAGTGCTCGCCTCATATACATGAAGCCCTGGATTCTATTCCTCAGCACCACATATACAGAAAAAAGTCAGAAGTGGCTCTGTGGCTCAAGTGGTAGAGTGCTAGCCTTGAGCCAAAAGAAGCCAGGGACAGTGCTCAGGCCCTGAGTTTAAGCCCCAAGACTGGCAAAAAAAAAAAAAAAAGCCTTCTCATGGCACCTCTGTTCTCTCTTTCTACATTTACTCACATTTAAGTAGAAGGCCAAGCCAAGACACAGGTACCATTATTGGTCTGGTTGATGGAGTGAGGAGACATCATTGTTCACCTACAACTGGAATCCAAAGGATTTAGTTATTCAGGAGGCTGAGATATGAGGATCAAGCTTCAAAGCCTAGGACAGCTTTGAAAGGCAGGAAAGGCCGTAAATCTCCAATTAACTGCCAGAAATCCAGAAGTGGTGCTATAGCTGAAGTGGTAGAGCGCTAGCCCTGAGTTGAAGAGCTCAGGGACAGTGCCCAGGCCCAGAGTTCAAGCCCCATGACCAACCCAAACAAACAAGTCACTATTTTGTTTCGAGTCAAAAGTGAATATTAAAGTCTCTGGGTATTGTTTGAAAATAGGAAAAAATCTTTTAAACTATTCAGCTTTAACACAATGGTGATGTGAGATGAAGTGAGGATCTTGTCCTTTTTTCTTCAGTAGTCTTAATTAAAGTAGGCAATATTGGGGCTTATGTTGCACAGTGAAAGGCAGTTTGGGGCTGGTTATGACAATAGCTATTTGAGTTCTGTCCTTTGCTGGCTGCTTTTATGGGTATTTTTGTTGTTCGTTTGTTTTTGCCAGTCCCTGGGACTTGAACTGTTTCTGAGCGTCTTCGTGCTCGAGGCTAGCGTTTTACCTCTTGGGCCATAGCAACACTTCTGGTGTTTTGGGTGGTTAATTGGAGTTAAGAGCCTCTTGGGGACGTTCCTGTTTCGGCTGGCTTTGAACAGCGATCCTCAGATCTCAGCCTTCTGAGTAGATAGGATTACAGGCGTGAACCACCGGCTCCCGACTAGTTTTTATGCCTTTTAACCTAAAAGATCTCTGTTTAAATTCACGCAAATGCACCTTGACTCGAAGGGGTTAAAATGAGGGCCGGAGGTGGGGCGAAGAGGATTGTGGGTGCATAGGAAATAAGCCAGGCGCTTCTCTACCGTCTCCGACTTTACATGAGGAGTAATGACCGTTGACCCTTTGGGCACTGCCACTGCCACAGCTCTCTGAGGTCGCAGGGCCGTCGGACACGGGTAAATGGACGAGGCAGAAGTTTGGAACACTTTTTATCAGCCGAAAGGTCAGCACTCCTTACTAGCAGCTTAGCGGAGAAAACGGAAGTGAGCACAAGAAAGTGACGGACCGAGTGACCTGGTGGCGCTCACTGATGGCGTAAGCATGGGGCTGAGCTGGCGTTTAACTGTGAGGTGTGCTCACGTTTAAGTGTTCTGCATCTTTTGATTATTTGTGTCTGGAGACAGGAGCAATAGAAAGCTGGAGAAAGGATG
This sequence comes from Perognathus longimembris pacificus, assembly GCF_023159225.1. NCBI lineage: Eukaryota > Metazoa > Chordata > Mammalia > Rodentia > Heteromyidae > Perognathus > Perognathus longimembris. Next base: position 37,096,389 of record NC_063188.1, read on the forward strand.
GAGAAAACTGCTAAAATGTGTCATTGGCTGGGCATGAATAAAACTGAGCCGCAACCCTTTAAGGTGATTATATTGGCATGATCAAAGCTGCTAGTTTGAGATGCTGAATTCTGTACCTGTTTGGGTTTTGTTTTTTGCCAGTCCTGGGGCTTGAACTCAGGGCCTGAGCACTGTCCCTAGCTTCTCTTTGCTCAAGGCTAGCATACTCTGCCACTTGAGCCACAGTGCCACTTCTGACCATTTTCTATATATGTGGTGCTGGGGAATCGAACCCAGGGCTTCGAGCATAAGAGGCGAGCACTTTACCACTAGGCCACATTCCCAGCCCCTGTACCTGTTTTGAGTACTCTGTTAAGCCTCTGCTTGAGGACAGGCTTTTATTTCTTTACCCTTAGGCTTTATTTTCACCTTTTACAGCTCGAGGGTTGCAATCTGCTTTTAGTCATAAGCAATTACACTACAAGGAGTTAGACATAGATTCATATTCAATGTTTTTTTTTTTTTGCCAGTCCTGGGCATTGGACTCAGGGTCTGAGCACTGTCCCTGGCTTCTTTTTGCTCAAGGCTAGCACTCTGCCACTTGAGCCACAGCGCCACTTCTGGCCGTTTTCTGTATATGTGGTTCTGGGGAATTGAACCCAGGGCCTCATATATACGAGGCAAGCACTCTTGCCACTAGGCCATATCCCCAGCCCCATATTCAGTTCTAAAAATATACTCGGAGGAACTTGACTGCCCTGGGTGTTGAAGTCTCGAACAGCTTTTTTGACATGGTGGTTTAGCTTCTATAAAGAAGGGTAAACACACTCCCAATGCTAAAATTTGAATTAAATCACCATAGATGCAAAGAGTGCTTAAATTGTTTTTTTACAGAAATACACTTCCTACTTTGGGTCCACAAATGAACCATAGACCTGAAAAAAATGGTGGGATTCCTGGGGTGAGAATGATTCACAACAATCCTGTGAAAAATACAGTCCTTCATTAGAACAAACGACTGTACATACAGTCCTTCATAAGCATAAGGGACTATCCTATGCTGACAGGTACAAACACTGTCATTTGCAAAATATTGCCAAGAGCCAGTGGCTCATACCTTTACTGCACAGAAAGTGAAGTCCTTGAGACTCATCTTCAATTAATCACCAGAAAGCCAGAAATAGAGTTGTGTTTCAACTGGTAGAGCCGAGAGAGGTGGTTGGTGGTGGGTTATGTTTGCCCACCTGGCCTAACTCAGCTTCCAGGGATCACTGCTAACACCTTTGGGATCCCCAGAGCAGGAGTGGCAGGGGAAGGGAGGGTGGGTCCTTGCCCCCCCCATCACTGTCCCAGGTGTCCAAGCTGCACAGCTGACTCTTGGTTCCTACAGAATGTGTATGAAACACCTGGTTCAGTAATGGCTTTCTCACCTCTTGGATAGTTTTCATCTCATTCATGTAGAGCTACATGGGTTGTGAAGGGGACTATGGCTTCTTCCTGCTGGGCAGCCTGTGTGTGGCATGGAACAGGACCTCCTACACTGTGGGCCTGGCCTCACTGCAGAGACCTATCCAGCTTGTCACTGGGGGGCCTGGCCACAGACGTGAGGGCCTTGCTGCCTGCCAGCCTGCTCTAGGCTTGTCCCCGCTGAGCCTCTACGTGGGCCAGCTAGAGCTGAAAGCCGAAGGAATAAGCCCTGCCTAAGGTTGGAATGAAGCAAGCTGTCTACCACTTGAGTAAGGCACAGGGTGAGGACTGGCTGGGTGCTGGACAGCCCATGCCGAAGCACTGGGACTTTAAAACCTGAACCTTTGCCGGCCCATAAAAAGAAACTCTCGGAGATAGTGACCAGGCCCTGAGTTGAAACCTTAGGAATGGCGCGAAGGAAAAAATATATAGACTGCGGTGCAAACAGCCCTTCATACACATAAAGGACTAAGTGGTGGTTGGTGCAAATAAAGTCCTTCATCTATATACAGGATTGTACTGTTCTTGGTGCAAGCAGGCCTATACTATTTGCAGAAAGGACTACTGTGATTGGTACAAAAAAGTGCCTCATTTACATAGGGTACTTTGGCTCAAAGGCTCCTTCAGCTTCATAAAAGACTTGTGATTGGTGAAGATCTAGTTCATCTGTACTGTGTTTTATGCAAACACAGTTCTTCATTTCAATAAGAACTTCACTGTGATTGGTGCAAACACAGTCTTTCATTTGTATACATGACTATACTGTTGTTTGGATAGTTGCATGTTCATACAGAACCGTGCTATGATTGGTGCATATATAATCCTTCATCTGCATAAAGAAATGTGCTTTTATTTTTAGCCAGTCCTGGGCCTTGAACTCTGGGCTTGGGCACTGTCCCTGAGCTTCTTTTTACTAAAGCTAGCAGTCTGCCACTTTAGCCACCATTACACTTCCAGCTTTATATTTTGGTAATTTATTGGAGATAAGATTTTCACAGACATTCCTATACTGGCTTCGAACCACAATCCTCAGATTGCCTCCTGAGTAGCTAGGATTACAGGTGTGAGCTACTGGTGTCAGGCTCTACTATGCTTTTTGCAAACCGTCCATCATTTGCAAAAATGTATAGCCTCTGACTGCTACAAACAATCCTACATCTCTCCAAGGCAGAATATTATGTTTGGTGCAAATACAGACTTTCACTTCATAATGGTCTGTACTGTGATTGGTACAAATAAAGTCCCTCATTTACATAAGGAGTGTACATTTTGGGTGCAAAATGATCTTTTTTTTCCATAAAGGACTGCACTATTGTAATAACCTGAGGGGGGGGGCGGGAAGCCCATGCCCCACGTTGAGGGGACCAGGACAGGTACCATCACCATCACCATCACCACTACCACCACCATCACCACTACCACCACCACCACCCCGACTGCAGGCGGCTGGCCGGGGGATATAAGAGGGTGGGATTTCCGGGAGAAAGGGGAAAAGGTACGGAAAAAAGCAAGGTGCCAGGAGGGTCCTCATGGAGCTGAGGAGTGCCTGGGTTCCCCTCAAGCCTGAGGGGAGCCTGGGCCTGCATACAGAAGAGGCCCAACCCCGGGCCTGGAGATGGAGGAGGCCTGAGTCCAGACCTGTGGTGCGAAAAGGCCTGAGCCCAGGCCTGCCAGACGAGCGGCGCAGGGAAGCCTGAGTCCGAGCCTGCAGAGAATGGAGGCCGGAGCGGCCTAGCTCTGGGCAGGAAGAGAGAAGAGGCCTGCAGAGCCGAGGCCTGCTGAGAGCCAGAGGCCTGAGGAGAGGGGACAGAGTGGAGCAGACCAGAGCTGAGGCAAGCCAGGCCCGCAGAGGAGTAGAGCAGAGCCTGAGGCGTGTGAAAGAGCTTAAAGTACTTTAGTATGCTTAGTCTGAATAATCCTGCACAAAGAATTGTACAGTTAGTAGTACAAACACAGCCCTTCCTAAAAGATTATATTGTGGTTCAAATACATATATTGTGTGTGTATTGGTCATGGAGCTTGAACTCAGGGTCCCAGCTCTGCTTTTCCCTCAAGGCTAGCACTCTAACACTTTGGGCCACAGCACCACTTCCAGTTTTCTCCTGATTAATTGGAGATAGGAGTCTACCATATTTTCCAGCCAGGGCAGGCTTTAAAATGTAATCCTCAGCTCTCAGCCTTCTTAGTAGCTAGGATTACAGGTGTGAGCCACTGGTGCCCAGAAATGAGACTCTCCAATCAACTACTTAGACAAAGCCAGAAGTGGTGCCAGCTTCTCCAGTGGAAGAGTGCTAGCTTTGTACAAAAGCAGGTCAAGGACAATACCCAGGCCCTGAGTTCCTGAGTTCAAGCCTCAGGAATGGCAAAAAAAAGTCTCAGGGGCTTTTCTGTACATGCTGGCTTCCAACTATAATCTTCAGATGTCAGCCTCCTTAGTAGCCAGAATCATGAGCCACTGGCATCTTGCTTGTAATATTTGGAGTGAAAACACAATCCTTAATTTGCAAAAAGAAAGAACCAGACTGTTAGGTACAAACAGTCCATCTTCATAAAGCTAGTGTTTCTCAGATTCAGCCTTTCATCTGCATCAAGGATTACATTATGTTTAGTACAAACGTTGCTTCATTTGCATAAAGTAATATACCGTGATTGATACACACAGTCCTTCCTTTGCATAAAGGATAGTGCATTGAGCACTTTCCCTTCATGAAGGATCTAACTCGTGCAAACATTCTTTCACATGTCCCTCGTTTGCATAAAGGTTTGAATTTGTGTTTTATACAGTCCATTTGCAAAAAGGACTGTTCTATGTTGGATGCATAGTTCTTCATCTTCACAACAGACTGCACTTATTCCTTTATCTGCTTAAATGACTGTATGATGCTCGATTTAAATAGTCCTTTTGCAAAAAAGAATGTACTCTGACTGGTACAGTCCTATTTTGCATAGAGTACTGTAATATAATGGGTGCAAACTTTTTTTTGTACTTACAAAAAAAGACTGTACTGTGTTGTGTAAAAGCTCTCTCCATCTTTTTTTTTAACTTTTTGCCAGTCCTGGGGCTTGAACTCTGTGCCTTGGCATTGTCCCTGAGCTTCTTTTGCTCATGGCTAGTACTCAACCACTTGAGCAATGGCACCACCACTTATGAATTTTTTGAGTATTTTATTGGAGATAAGAGCCTCATAGACTTTTCTGCCGGGGATGGCTTCAAATTGCAAGCCTCAGATCTCACCCTCCTGAGTAAGATTATAGGCATGGGCCACGGGCACCCAGCTTCAAACTTTTGATCGCCTTAAGTTAACACACTGTGATAGGTCAGTTTCATTCATTCATCTGCATAAAGGACTTTACTGTGATTGGCAGAAACACAATCCTTCATATGCATAAAGTGAGGGGACCGAACCACCACCCCCAGCCTGCAGGCAGCCGGGAGATATAAGAGGGTGGGATTTCCAGGAAAAGAAAAGAGAGGCACAGGGAAAGCAAGGCCCCCGGTGGTGCCTCGTGGAGCTGAGCTGTGCCCGAGTTCCCCTCAGGCCTGAGGGGAGCCCGGGACTGCGGACAGGAAAGGTGCAGCCTAGGCCTGTGGACAGAGGAGGCCCGAGCCCGGGATTCCACTTTGCACGTGGTTCGCCATGGGCCTCCGCTCTCCACGGGCCTCCGCACCGCTCTCTGTGTCTGCTCCTCTGTCCACTCTCCTCAGGCCTCGGCTTTACAGGCCTCTCCTCGCTTCAGGCCCAGGGCTAGGCCTCTCCGGCCTTCATTCTCTGCAGGCCCAGACTTGGGGCTCCCTGCGCCACTAGTCTGGGTTCGGGCCTCCACCATCTGCAGCACTGGGCTTTTCTCCTCCCGGAAGTCCCCGCCCTCTTCTATGCCTGGGCTGCCTGCAGGCTGGAGATGGTGGTTCTGGTCCCCTCAATGTGGGGCAGGATCTTCTTTTAAGCTCCTTAGTGGGGAGGGGCTGCTCGCCCCCCCCCCTGCCCCCAGCACTCTGAAAGCCTCGGGACTTGGGCCTCTCCACAGGCTCGGTCCTCTTCCTTCTGCAGGCCAGGGCCTGAGGAGAGCTCAGGCACTGCTTGAGGAGTTGTCTCCTGCTGCCTTCCTTTCTCTGTGTCTCTCTCCCCCTCCCTTCCCTAACCCCAGCCTTCTAGAAACCCATAGCCAGTGCCCCGCCCCGCCCCCACCCCACCAAGCACCTCCCCAGCAGCAGGGCGGCATGGTGGTGACCTCAGCTTAGGGCCTGAGCCCCCCCCCCTTTGATGCCCCAGGAGGTCCTTCCCACCAACTAGCCCCCCAGAGGGAGGGTATGGCCGTGACCTCTGCTTAGGGCCTGAACCCCCTTTGACACCCGCTCCCCAAACAGGGTGGTGTGGTAGTGAAGTCAGCGCAGGGTGGTGCTTCCCGCCTCTCAAAAGGACTGTACTGTGATTGGCAGAAATAGTCCTTCATTTGCATAGACCTACTCCATTCCATTCATATTGCTAGTCGTTATTCTCCCTATAGACACTGTGATAGGTCAGACACATTCTTTCATCTGCATAATAAACTTTACTGTGAATGGCAGAAAAAGTCCTTCATTTTCATAGCTATTATATTTATGTTTGTAGAAACAACATTTTTATATTTTTGTCAGCCCTGATGCTTGAACTCAGGGCCTGAGCACTGTCCCTGGATTCTTTTTGCTCAAGGCTAGCACTCTATCACATGAGCCACAGCACCACTTCCGTTTTTGTTTTTCTGTATATGTGGTACTGAGGAATCGAACCCAGATCTTCATGTATGCTAGGCAAGCACTCTAACACTAGGCCACATTCCAAGCCTTCCCCTCCAGTCCCTACCTCCCCCCCCCCCCCCCGCGCCTTTTTTTTTTTTTTGGCCTGGTCCTGGGGCTTCAACTCTAGCCTGTGAACTGTCCCTGAGCTTCCTTTTGCTCAATGCTAGCACCACATCTAGCTTTCTCTTAGTAGTTTATTGGTGATAAGAGTCTCACAGACCTCATGCCCAGGCTGGCTTCGAGCCACATTTATCAGATCTCAGCTTCCAGAGTAGGTAAGATTACAGGCATGAGCCACAGGCACCCAGCTTCAAACTGTCTTTCAAGTCCTTAAAGGACTGCATTGCGATAGGTCAAAATAATCCCTTCATTTGTATAAAGCAGTTTGCTGTAATTGGCAGAAACAGTCTTTCAACTGCTTACACCTAATATTGGTAGTCTTTTATTTCCGTAAAGAATTACACTGTGATAGGTCAGATTCAACACTTCACCTCCATAAAGGACTTTACTGTGATGGGCAGAAACACAGTCCTATATTTGCATAGACTTACTGTATTGTATTCATGTTGGTACAAACTCCTTTCTTCTCTGTAAAGGCCTGCACTGTGGTAGGTCAGACTCAGCCTCTCATCTGTACAAAGTACTTTACTGTGATTGGCAGAAACACAGTCCTTCCTTTGCATAGAGCAACTGTACTATATTATTCATCTTCATAAATAACTGTATTCTAATGGCTGTAAACATAGTCTTCCATCTTCATATGTCTTTACCTGTGTTTGATGCAGTCCATCATCTTAAAGAACTGCAAGGTTTGTTGTTGTTGTTACTGTTGTGAGGTTTTATCTCAGGGCCTGGGCACTGTTCCTGAGCTATTTTACTGAAGGTTAGCACTCCACCACTTCAGCTACAGCTACCCTTCCATGTTAGGTGGGTGATTGGAGAGAAGAAACTCAGGGACTTTCCTGCTATGATCCTCAGATCTCAGCCTCCTGCTTAGCTAGGATTACAGTCTTTAGCCACCACTCCAGGGCAGACTGCAATTTTACAGGTACAAACATTTCACTTCACCTAGCGATCAACCTAACCAAAGACGTGACGGACCTATTTAATGAGAACTATAAAAATCTAATAAGGGAAATCAAAGAAGACACAAGGAGATGGAAAGACCTCCCATGCTCATGGGTAGGCAGAATCAATATAGTGAAAATGGCCATATTGCCCAAATTGTTATACAAATTCAATGCAATCCCCATCAAAATCCCAGCTACATTCTTCACTGAAATAGAGAAAGCAACCCATAAATTCATATGGAACAGCAGAAGACCTAGAATAGCCAAAGCAATTCTAGGCAAAAAAAGCAATGCAGGAGGTATCACAATACCAGACTTCAAGCTCTACCATGGAGCCATCATAACAAAAACAGCCTGGTATTGGTATAAAAACAGACCAGAAGACCAATGGATTAGAATTGAAGATCCAGAAATAAAACCGCACTTTTACAGTCAGCTGATATTCGACAAAGGAGCTAAAGACATACAATGGAATAAACCTAGCCTCTTCAACTACTGGTGCTGGGAGAACTGGGCAGCCATATGCAGAAAACTCAAGGTGGACCCAAGCCTATCACCATGCACCAAGATCAACTCAAAATGGATCAAGGACCTCAACATCAGACCTGAATCCTTGAAACTACTGAAGGACAGAGTAGGAAAGACACTAGAACTTATAGGCACAGGAAGGAACTTCCTGAATAGAGTCCCAGGGGCACAACAAATAGGGGAAAGACTTGACAAATGGGACTACTACAAATTAAAAAGTTTCTGCACAGCTAAGGACATAGCCACCAAAATAGAAAGACAGCCAACCATATGGGAAAGGATCTTTGCCAGCACAGCAACAGACAAAGGCCTAATATCTGTCATCTACAGAGAACTCTAAAAACTAAGCCCTGCCAAGCCCAGTAAGCCAATTAGGAAATGGGCAAAGGAGCTAAAGAGAGACTTCACAAGAGAAGAGATAAAAATGGCAAAGAAACATATGAGTAAATGTTCAACATCCCTGGCAGTAAAGGAAATGCAAATAAAAACAACCCTGAGATACCACCTCACTCTAGTTAGAGTGGCCTATACTCTGAACTCAGGCAACAACAAATGCTGGAGGGGCTGTGGGGAAAGAGGAACCCTTCTCCACTGTTGGTGGGAGTGCAAATTAGTACAACCACTTTGGAGAACAGTATAGAGATTTCTCAAAAAGCTCAACATAGACCTACCCTATGACCCAGCCATACCACTCCTAGGCATCTAGCCTGAACAACAGGTCCCAAGATATCAAAAAGAATTTTGCACTTCCATGTTTATCGCTGCACAATTCACAATAGCCAAAATATGGAAACAACCCAGATGCCCCTCCACAGATGAATGGACCCAAAAAATATGGTACCTATACACAATGGAATATTACATAGCGATTAGAAACGATGAAATATTGTTATTCGCAGGGAAATGGTCAGAACTTGAACAAATAATGTTGAGCGAGACAAGCCTAGAACACAGAAAACAAAGGGGCATGATCTCCTTGATATATGACTGTTAAGGAGAGGGAAGGGGGAGACAGTAGAGACCAGGTTTGTGAAACCAAAAACTTCTTGGCAAATGGTATTTCCCACAGGTGTAGGTCGAGGACCCTACATTATTTATCCAAAACCAAACAACTACTCAACATATAAAGGTCAAAAATTGACCTCTCAGTGGATCACAATAGCTCAAAAGCTATGTATGTACGTTCATATAAGACTATTGTTGACATATTGTCTACTGTCAACATTACATTTAAAGCCCTAGACGAATTTTCTTTGGCGTAGGCCACGTGGCTACTGTATATGTTCTTGGTACACTGTGTATTATATATATGTCTACCTGACCTAGGGAAGGGAAAGAAAAACAGGGTGTAAGATATCACAAGAAATGTACACACTGCACTCCTATGTAACTGTACCCCTGTGCACAACACCTTGTCAAAAATTTGTGTTTAATTAATAACGTATAAAAAAAAAATTCACGGGCTGGGGATATAGCCTAGTGGCAAGAGTGCCTGCCTCGGATACACGAGGCCCTAGGTTCGATTCCCCAGCACCACATATACAGAAAACGGCCAGAAGCGGCGCTGTGGCTCAAGTGGCAGAGTGCTAGCCTTGAGCGGGAAGAAGCCAGGGACAGTGCTTAAGCCCTGAGTCCAAGGCCCAGGACTGGCCAAAAAAAAAAAAAAAATTCACTTCATCTGAATGAACGACTGTACTATTATGCAAACAGAACTTTTTGTTTTTGTTTTTGTTTTTTGTTTTATGCCAATCCTAGGGCTTGAACTCAGGGCTTGAGCACTGTCCCTGGCTTCTTTTTGCTCAAGGATAGAACTCTATCACTTGAGCCACAGCGCAACTTCCAGCTTTTTCTATGTATATGGTGCTGAGGAATCGAACCCAGGGCTTCATGTATACAAGGCAAGCACTTTACCACTAGGCCATAATCCCAGTCCCCAGAACTTTTTATTTGCGGATAGAATATACTAGGGTTGGTGTGAACACAGCCCTTCATTTGCATAACTGTTGTGATTGCTGCAAATATACTTCTTTATTTGTATCATTTTCTATGGTTGGTATAGTCTACATGCCCCTTTTCTGACTATAAGCTGGATGTTTTATTTTTCTTTCAAGTAAGTTGGAAGACACCCTCATGGGTTTGCTCCTAGTGTATAACGTGTGTCTTCCTTATCACCACATATATCTACAACATTAAACCTTATTTTTCACTGGATAGTTCCTCTAGTTATAATATGGATTACGTAGAGGTGAAGAATTTGCCAAGAACAAAAGGGAGACCAGTCTCTAGCATTTGTGAGATTTAATTAGTTTTCAAAAGGTGGGAAGGTGGGGGTGAGGCAGGGGTATCCAGCTGAGTGGTTTGGGATGTCTTACTCACTAGACATTATGTTGGAATTGAACTGTACAACTTAGGTTGGGGGTGGTAGAGGGGGAAGATTGGTAATAATGAGAGAGAGGATAACACTGTTCAAAAAGTAGTGTACTCGCTGGTGGTTCACACCTGTTATCCTACCTGCTGAGGAGGTTGAGATATGAGGATAGTGGTTCAAAGCCACTGGGGCAGGGAAGTCCCTTTGAGACTCATCTCCAATTAACCACTCAAAAATGTAAAGTGGCGCTATGCCTCAAAATGTCTGTAGAGTGCTAGCCTTGAGCAAAAGAGCTCAGGAATAGTAGTGCCCAGGCCCATGACCAACCAAAAAAAAAAAAGGGGGGGGGGAGACCTCGGGGTAACACCTTTACAATATTTCTTTTTGTCGGTCTTGGGACATGAACTGTGGGCTTAGGTCCCAGAGCTGAAGTCTAGCGCTCTACCGCTTGAGCCACAGCGCCACTTTCGGCTGGTTGTTGATTAATTGGACATAATACTCTCACAGACTTTCCTGCCCGGGCTGGCTTTGAACCGTCATCCTCAGATCTCAGCCTTCTGAGTAGCTAGGATTACAGGCATGAGCCACTGGCGCTCCGGGTATTTTTTTTTAATCTTATTTCTGAAATGTCCTAGGCACTGGCCATCCTGTTCGTGTAAGTCCCTGGACATGAAGTTTGGCTCTGACTCCAAACATTTGCTCCCTCTTCCCTCCTGAGCCCACTTGGCATTCCCGCCCTCCCTCTTCAGTTCCTGGGCCCCCTGTGTGCTCCCACGCTCTGTCTGGGCTCCAGTATTCCCTCTTCATTTCCCGGGCCCCCTCATTTTTTGGCTTCCAGGCTCCCACTTGGCTCTTCTTCTCCCTCCTCGCTCCCGCGCCCCCTCTGCTGCTCCCAGACTCCCTGTTAGGCTCCCAGGATCCTTCTCTGGCTACCAGGCTCCCTCTTCCACTCTTGTGCTCACTTTGCTCTTCAGCTACGTTTTAGGCTCCCTCTTCACTCCGAGGCTCCTCCCTTGTTCCCACACTATGCAACTCCCTGTTGGCTTCTGGGTCCCCTCTTCGTCCTCATGCTCCCTCGTAGCTCAGGGCTCTCAAGCAGCAGCCGGCTGCAGGGGAAGGGGGGACGGTCCCGGTAAAGGAAGTACAGTGGTAAGGTCTGCATTTAGGGGGATGGAGGGCAAGGGGCTTGGTCCCAGGAGGAACTCCCCTGATTACCAACCTGGTGGGAAAGGCTCACAAGGATCAACACCCAGGAGTGACTGATTATGAAATGCTCAGGTGTATGGTACACGGAGGACCCCAGGGTCGCAAGTGTATTTGAAGTGCCAATCCTAGTACATCCTTTATGCAAATGAAGGACTATATGTGCACCAATCACAACACAATCCTTTATGAAGCTAAAGAACAGCACCACAGTAGTTAGTCCTTTATGCAAATAAAGGATTATGTTTGCACCATTCTCAGTACAGTCTTTTTGCAAATGAAAGATTATATTTGCACCAATCACAATGTAGTCCTTTATGACAACAAAGGGCTGCAGCACATTGTAGTCCTTTATTCAAATGAAGGACTGTGTTTGCCCCACTGGGCCACCAGCTAAAGTTGTCCCTCATCTGGATGAAAATGCGTGCTATAGGAGCTGAGAATGTGGCTTAGTGGTAGAGTGCTTGCCTAGCATGCATGAAGCCCCGGATTCGATTCCTCAGTATTACAGAAAAAGCCAGAAATGGCACTGTGATTCAAGTGCCCAGGCCCTGAGTTCAAGCCCCAGGACTGGCAAAAAAAAAAAAAAATGCCCGTAACATAGAGTTCCCTATACAGAGTTCCCTGAGGTGTATGATGGCAAAAAGAATCCAGCAGCAAGCTGTTTCAGACAGCTGCAAATGGGTAGTACCTCTTAGAGCCAGAGTTACTCTTTGGCAGCTGTGCATTGTACAATGCATCTTCTCAAGATGTCTGCGGAATGTTGAAAGCCGAAAGCAGTGGGGCTTACATAAGGACAAGCCACACACCCACCAAACAGGGCTGCTTGGCTGATAGTTCTCCACTCAGCATAATTGGTCTACACTAGGAAGAGTCTAACAACTGTCAGGGAGTCAAATTTCCCTGTACCTCCAATATTTTGGCTTATTTAAAGGCAAAGTAAGCCTCAAAAAGGGTGCGTTTTAATAAAGGCCTATCATTAACATTGACAGTGCTTTAACAGTATCTAACAGCGCTGGAATCACATTTAGCTCCAGCTTCATTCCATGAGGAAGAGATAGGTCTCACTAAGCTGTCTCATGCCTAGACAATAATCCTGACATATTTGTAAAAATCACTTCTCCTTTACTGCAAGGATAGGAATAGTTGCCTCAGTATATGAAACAAATAATTTATTTGAATTGTTCATAAGACACTGGTATGGTATTAGTAATGAAACTGAAGAATTTTAACCCTTCAATTTTCCTTGGTAATTGCCTAGTAACAAGAGAATAAAGAAGTATTTGTAGGGCTGGGGATATGGCCTAGTGGCAAGAGTGCTTGCCTCATATACATGAAACCCTGCGTTCGATTCCCCAGCATCACATATATAGAAAACAGCCACCTTTTTCCACCATCGCTGAAGCAGGAGCGGGCCAAAATGAAGTTCAATCCCTTTGTCACTTCTGACTGAAGCAAGAACTGGAAAAGGCATTTCAATGCACCTTCCCACATTCACAGGAAGATTATGTCTTCTCCTCTATCCAAAGAGCTGAGACAGAAGTACAATGTGCGGTCTATGCCCATCCGAAAGGATGATGAGGTGCAGGTTGTACGGGGACACTATAAAGGTCAGCAGATTGGCAAAGTGGTCCAGGTTTACAGGAAGAAGTATGTCATCTACATTGAACGGGTACAGCAGGAAAAGGCCAAAGGCACCACTGTCCATGTGGGCATTCACCCCAGCAAGGTGGTTATCACCAGGCTGAAACTGGACAAAGACCGCAAAAAGATCCTGGAACGGAAATCCAAGTCCCACCAAGTAGGAAAGGAAAAGGGCAAATATAAGGAAGAAACAATTGAAAAGATGCAGGAATGAAGTAATCTTACATACAACTTTCATTAAAAAAAAAAAAACTGTATCAGAAAAAAAAGAAAAAAAAGAAAATGGCCAGAAGTGGCGCTGTGGCTCAAATGGCAGAGTGCTAGCCTTAAGTAAAAAGGAGCCAGGGACAGTGCTCAGGCCCTGAGTCCAAAGCCCAGGAAAAAAAGAAACAAAAAAAACCCCGAAGTACTTGTTTATCTCTTTTTCATAGCATTTGAGGAAATACAATATTATTTCCAGTGACAGCCATGGAAATTTAACTCTTTTGATCTGGTAGAATACTGTTCAATTTTGTTGCAGGGGGTGCGGGGAGGGGAGAGGGGCTTTTTGAGATGATTGCTCCAGGTAGCCCAAGGTACATAGGCCTACATGACCTCTACTCAATACCTTCCTGCACGACTCCTTGAGTATTGCAATTACAGTCATTCACCACCATACCCACCTTTGCTTCACTTTTAAGGTCTCCATACATTGCCATTTGATCTATAAGTAAAACTACAAAGCCTAGTGTTATGAGACAGTCAGCACAACTACCTCCTTGAGTCTGGTGAGTGAAGAATTCAGGTAAGACATGAAACTTAGCAAAAATGATAGAAAAGTTTACTGGGAAAGAAGTGTCAGAGAAAGGATACATATAGCATGGTTCTATGCAAAGGCACCACTTCAGTTCATCTTCAGCCACCTTCTAGATACAGACATGAGCATTGTTTTAACAGGAAAAATTAGGGACAGAGGCAAAATCTGCATAGCTTTAGCCTGGGTTACAGGACTGGCTGGTCATTTCCTCAGTTCTGGTTCTCCCAGTTCTGGAGTTGTTATCGCAGTCATAACTTGAGGGGAGCAATGTCCTTCCCATGAGATGATTCTGGCTCCAGAGTGCAGCCTGATCATCATAGATCGGGGGGTGAGGGTCCTGCCCTGTAAGGCTGTGCTGTCTTAGAGGTAGTTTCAATCCCTTGTCATAAAGATGTTATCCACTTGTGCTGTCTGTATTGGAACCCAAAGTAACTAACTGCAAAGTGAGTATGGAGAGAATGGCTTAAGAGAACAATGACAAATAGAAAATTAAGGCAGAGATGGCAGACTTTCCCTTTGTTTTTACTTAATTTGTGGCAGCAAAACCAGTTTAATAACCTTTTATAAGCACACTTTGGATAGAGTGAAAATAGTTTGTCTCTAGTGTGAGAACAACAGCATTAGCCTCTAGGTTTTGAGCACTTATTGAGATTGTCTATAAGAACTTTCTATCTCCAAGTCCAGTCTACAGGGCTGAGGTCATTTGTAAGGCAGCAAGTTTAATTACATTTTCTCTCAGAGACCTTATGATCTCATCATCCATTTTAAATTTCCTTTGCATTTCCCTGTCATTCATAGATAGGTACTACCTATCTCTAATACTATCATTGACATTGTTTAGCGAGAACTGGAAGGTATCAATCAGTCAGGTGTAGTGACTCATGCCTGTAAGCCTAGCCACTTGAGAGGCTGAAATTGTGAAGATTGTGGTTCCAAACTAACCAACCCAGGAAAAAGTTTACAATGCTACATCTCATCCCAAAATATTGAGTATGACAGCACTTGCGTGTCATCCCTTCTATGCAGCAAAAATAGGAGGATCGTGATCCAAGGTCGCCTAGGCCATAGGCAAGACTTTATTTGAAAAGTAATGAAAAGTAGCAGGGTGCTGGTGGCTCCTGCCGGTCGTCTTAGCTACTTAGAAGACTGAGATCTGAGGTTTGTAGTTTGTTTGTTTGTTCTTGTTTTGCCAGAACTCAGGGCGTGAGCACTGTCCCTGGCTTCTTTTTGCTCAAAGGCTAACACTCTGCCACTTGAGCCACAGCGCCACTTCTGGCCTTTTCTATATATGTGGTGCTAAGGAATCTAACCCAGGGCTTCATGTATACGAGGCAAGCACTCTACCACTAGGCAATATTTCCAACCTCTGAAGATTGTAGTTTGAAGCCAGCCTGAGCAAGAATCTCCAAGAGACTCTTCTCCAATTAACCAATTAAGCCAGAAGTAGAAGTAGAAGTGTGGCTCAAGTGGTAGAGTGCCAGCCTTGGACAGAAAAAGCCAAGCAAGAGTGTGAGTCATCACTTTGACAATAAATAAGTAATTTAAAAAATGAGTGTGAGGCCCTAAATTCAAGACCCAGTACCAGCAAAAACTAGCAATTATAATAATAAAAGAAAAAGACTTTAAACCTTCTTGTAAAACACACTAGTTATGGGTTGGAAGCATGGTGCCTGCCTAGCAAGTGCAAAGTCCTTAGTTCAATCCCCAGTACCACCAAATAAGAGCAATACCAATTATAAATATTAAGTATAACCATCAACTAATTCCATGGCCATGGGCCAAAGTACAAAGTGTCTCTTGTTTTATTCATTGTAAACATTCATGTGAATTTGTAAGATGAAGATGTACATCCTGTTTTCTCCTAAGAGTTTAACATTTTTATGTTTTACATTAATCTGACTGTCCCATTTGAGATAATTTTGGCTTATGATCTGGAGTAAGAGTCCAACTGTTTTTGCAGTTGGATGCTAGCAGCTGTTTCAAACAGCTTCCTGGGTTTTTTAAATGGAGCAGGGGAGATGAGTGTAGGAATAGGGCAAGTTAAAAGGCTACAAAGATCCCTGTTCTCTGACCATGTTTCAATTATTTTCTGTAATCGATTCCCCTATGATTGTGGAGAGCATTATTAATTTCTTCACCATGGAAAAAAGTTGATGTTAACACATTTTGCCAATATTTTCATTGCTGGTTTTTACAATGTTGCAGTTTTACAGGGACTGGGGATAGAACCGAGGACCTTGTGTGATATATATATATATTTGGTTGGTTTGGTTTGGCCTTCGGGGAGTTTTGGTTGTTTGAAACATAATCTTATTATATATCCCAGGCTGACCTCAAACACATGATCCTCCCGCTTCAGCTTCATGAATGCTGGGATTATAGGCATGTACCACTACACCTGGCTTGTTGCTACATGAGTTAGAGGATGTTACTATTCTGCCATACTGAATGTCCCTATACATAAATTGTTATTTAATTTCGTGTGTAATAGATCTCTAGGTAAAATAATAATCTTGCTGTGTGTGGCTTCCTAGCAATAATCCCAATTTGCAGTAATGAAAAAACGTACTTAAAATGATCACATCCTCCTCCTCTTCCTCCTGTGTCTTTGGGACCAGAAACACTGACTTGGATCTGACACTGGCTTGTGCCAATGGTCAAATTAATGGATAAGTACTGTGGGCCAACAGTGAGTCCATGTTTTTTCTCCTATAAGACAATAGACCTCTGAAAACATCTGCTTAAACATTCAAGCCCAGTTTCTTTCCCTGAGATAGGAACAAACTTTTCTGGTTATTATTAACTAAGTTTCTCCAAAAGTTTACTGCCCTTAATTTTCTTTGGAAAGAATTTAGGAGAGGCCACTGTTAATGACAAGACTGAAGAAGGTTTCCTGTAGGAGGCATGAGTTTTGACTTGATCCTACAAGTATGAGTAGAAATAATGAGAGAGGGGGTAACAAGTATAACAAGAAATGTACTCACTACCTTATTATGTAACTGTACCCCCTCTGTACATCACCTGTTCAATAAAATTAAATTAAAAAGGAATTAATTACTTGAAAATTGGTGGTGAGTAGGAAGCAGGTCAATTCAACACATAACATGAAGGTGTGTTATTAATTCCACTCTCTGAGCTACTGCAAGAATAAATCCCAAGCCTATCCCTGAGAGAAAGTCAGATAGGGCCATGAGCAAAAAGGAGGAGAGGCAGGGTGCTAACAGCGAGCAAGAACTCAAAAACTGAGGTCAGAAAACTGAAGTTCTAATTCCAGATCTTCTGCTTATTAGCTGTGTGATGTTGAGCAAATTAGTGTACTTCTCTGGTCCTATTATTATTTTATTTTTTTTTTTTTGGCCAGTCCTGGGCCTTGGACTCAGGGCCTGAGCACTGTCCCTGGCTTCTTCCCGCTTAAGGCTAGCACTCTGCCACTTGAGCCACAGCGCCGCTTCTGGCCGTTTTCTGTGTATGTGGTGCTGGGGAATCGAACCTAGGGCCTCGTGTATCCGAGGCAGGCACTCTTGCCACTAGGCTATATCCCCAGCCCCTGGTCCTATTATTTTTATCAGTGTGATGGGAACCCCTTTCTACTTCACAGATGTTGTAATAAGATTAAACAAGATCATGAATCAATGGTGCAAAGCACAGTCATTGCATGAAGTAAGTGTTCACTAAAAGGCAGTCACATTTGGAATCTATAGATCCAAATATGAACCCACATACCAAGTACACAAAGCCTGAAAACCAGTGTAGTCAGCATAGAATATCTAATATCTCTCTCTCTCTCTCTCTCTCTCTCTCTGTGTGTGTGGGGGAGTGTTTGAGGCTAAGTCTCACTTTGTTCATGCTGGCCTCAAAACCCTTTGGCTCAAGTGATCCTCTTTCCTGAACTTCCTGAGTAGCTGGGACTATAGGCACATGCCACTGTACCCAGCTGCAAATTATTATCGTTATTATTATTATTATTATTATTGCTATTACTATTATTTTGGGGTGTATGTGCATGTGTCCTGGTACAGGGGCTTAAACTCAGAGCATGGGAGCTGTCCTTCAGCGGGTTTTTTTTTTTGCTCAAGATTAGTGCTCTACCATTTGAACCACACCTCCAGTTTTGATTTTTCAGTGATTAGTTAGAAATAAGAGTCTAATGGACTTTCCTGTCTGGGCTATTTTTAAACTGCAATCCTCAGATTGCATACTTCTGAGTAGCTAGGATTATAGATGTGAGCCACCAGTACCCTGGCAATTTCATTGTTTTATTAGTGGAAATTAATTGTATAAAATAATGGGTTTCAGTATGTTGTTTTCACACATGTACACAATGTAATGCAACAAAGTCACTCCTGCATCATCCTCTCTTGACTCCTTCCTTCTTGCCTCCCCTGCCAGGAGTCTTTTTTTTCCTTTCACATTATAAAACAAATCTAGCTTTTGCATATGAGAAAAAACATGTGATATTTGTCCGTGTCTAGCTTATATTGCTTAGCACGATAATCTCGAATCCCATCCATTTTCCTGCATATGATACCATTTTATTCTCTTGGGAGACTGTTACTGGGAATTTGAGCTGAGGGTTTTGTGTTTGCTATGCAGGTGTTCTGCCACTTGATCCATGCCTTCAGACCTAGTATAGGTCTCCTTTATGGCTAAAATTCCTTGTGCTATGCAGCACAATATCTTCATACATTCATCTCTTCATGGTCAGCAAGCAAGATTTCATAGCTGGACTAGTGTAAGTAGTGCTGTAGTGTACATGAGTGTGCATGCAGGTAGCTATTGTGGGCTGCCATCCATGCATATTCCTTTGGCTATATACCTAGGAGTGGTACCACCAAATCATAAGATAGTTCTATTTTAGTTCTTCTTTTTGGTGCTGGTCCTGGGGCTTGAAATCAGGTCCTGGGCAGAAAAGTTTGTTATCTCCCTGAGATAACCCTGAGGGTTTTTTTGTTGTTGTTTTTCCTAAAGGCTATTGCTCTACTGCTTGAGCCACAGCTCCACTCCCAGCTTTTTGGTATTTAATTGGAAGTATCTCAATGACTCTCCTGCCTGGGCTGGCTTCCAACCACAATTCTTAGATCTCAGATTCCTGAGTAGTTAGGATTATAGGCCTGAGCCACTGGCACCAGCTATAGGTTTTTGTTTTTTCTTTTTAAGGAACCTCCACACTGATTCCCATAATCATAGTGGCGACACTTATTTACATTCCCACCAACAGATTCTCTGTCCGCCCCCCCCATATCTTAACCAGCATTTCCTTCCTCTCTGTCTTTCGCTGTCTCTTTCTGTCTTTCTCTGTCTCTGTTTCTGTCTCTGTCTCTGTCTCTGTCTCTCTATCTCTGTCTCTCCTCTGTCTCTGTCTCTTTCTCTGTCTCTCTGTCACTGCCTCTCTTTCTTTTTTTCTTGGTCCTGGGGCTTGCACTGTGGGCCTGGTTGCTGTCTCTGAGCTCTTCATCTCAAGGCTAGTGCTCTATCACTTGAGCCACAGCACCACTTCTGGTTTTCTGGTGGTTAATTGGAGATAACAAAATTTCTTGCCCAGGCTGGCTTTCAACCGCAATCTGCAGATCTCAGCCTCCTGAGTAGCTAGGATTGCAGGCATGAGCCACCAGCGCCTGGCTAGCATTTGTTTTCTTAATAATGGCCATTCTGCCTGGGATGATATGGAATCCCAATGTCATTTTGATTTGCATTTCCTTTATAGAGAGGAATGCCAAATACTTCTTGATTTTGAATATTTTTATTTCCTTTAAGTAGCTCAAATATTTCTAAATGTGTCTATTAGCCAATTATGCTTTTTCTTTTGAAAGGTGTCCACGTAAGACCTGAATCACACTAATGGGAGGAAATGTAGGAGAAACCCTAGAAGGTATAGGCATAAGCAACAATTCTCTGGGTATACTACAACAGCTCAGGAAACAGAACAAAAGTTGACAAATTAAAATAGCATCAAATTAAAAGCTATTTCAACAAAGGGAACACCTTCCAGAAGCTTCTAAGTGATTTCAGAATACATGACCTTAAGTGATGGAAATATCCACTAGGTGGCAACATTGCAAAGGGAGTCACTCAACAGAAGAGGCCAAGTTTATGTCTAAATCAATTTTTCTGACCTGTGACTGAAAGTTGTATCTTTTGGTGTTTGTTTCCTCTTCCTTTGCGCCACTGTATTCAGGCATGCCCAGTCCTGCTCAAGGCTGTTTGGAGAATAGCAAGTACTGGACCTGCATTGCTATTACACACAGAAAAGGTAATGATACTCAGAATGTTCTTCAGATGCTGGGATTCTAATTCCCACTATTGTTTGTTTCTTATGATTTGCCTCAATGGGGTAGACTGTAAGGGGTAAAGAGAAACAAAACTAACATTTTTGAGACATCCACACATTTATATAGCACACATTTTCTATAATCATTTTAATTGCTATATAAACCTTGAGAGATGAATATTACTATTTGTTGATAACATCCTGGCTCAGTAGTTATTAACATCATTGGTGTTTGTTTTTGGTATGTACCCAGCACTACTGTAGGATTTTCAGATAATTCCAATATAATATTTTACTGTGTTATTTCATTTTGAAATACATTCTTCTATGCCTTTAAAAGATAAGGATTTTTTTTGACACAACCACAATGTTATTGCGACACCTAAAATCAGAAAATATTCCTTTCTTCCATCCTTCCTTCCTTCTTTCCTTTTTCTTTCTTTGTGTGTGTATGTGTGTATGTGTTGGTCCTGAAACTTGAACTCAGGGCCTGGGCACTGTCCCTAAGCTTTTTTCCTCAGGGCTAGCTCTCTACCACTTGAGCTACAACTCTACTTCCATCTTTTTTTGATAGTTAATTGGAGGTAAGAGTCTCACAGGCTTTCCTGCCTGGACTGGCTTCCATCCATGACCCTCAGATCTCAGCCTCCTGGGTAGCTAGTCATGAGCCACTGGCGGCTGGCTAAAAATGTTTCTTTACCCTCATTGACTAACAGTGTTCAAATTTACCTGGTTGTCTCATTTTTAAAACTTGCAGTTCATTTGTTGAAATCAGTTTGGACAAGGTTTATAAATTGCACTCATACATTGTGGGAGCTGTAAACTATTTATGTAAAGAGAATTAGATAACATCTCTCCCGTATTCAGATACAACTCTCTAGTGCAGAAAACATGGTGCTAAACCAGGCTTTGGTGGCTCCCACCTGTAATCCTAGCTGCTCTGGTGGTTGAGATCTGAGGATTGCTGTTCAAAGCCAGCCCAGACAGGAAAATCTGTGAGATTTTTATCTCCAGTTAACCATCAGAAAACCAGAAGTAGAACTATGGCTCATAGTAGTAGAGCACTAGTCTTGAGTGGAAAAAGCTCAGAGATAGCATCCTGGCCCAGAGTTCAAGCCCCAAGAGAGACAAAAATATTCTAATCTGTTTGTCTCCCTTTCTTCCTTTTTTCTTTCTCTATTTCTCCTTCCCTTCCTTCTTTTCTTTCTTTCTCTTCTTTTCTGTCTCTCCCTCGCTTTTTCTTTCTTTCTTCCCTCCCCCCCTCTCTCTTTCCTTCTTTCTTTTGTTGTTTCAGTACAGGGACACAAAGCTCCCAGCCTCTAGCTCTCACTTGACTTTTTTTACTCAAGGCTGGCACTCTGCCACTTGAGTCACATCTCCAGTTCCATAACTTGTAATTTCAATATAGTTTATATATCATAATGACATAATGACAGACAATGCCCCCCCTCCATTATCTAGAATGATAAGCAGGGTATAAATTGACATGCTCTTTAACAGGTCCAACCATCAGGGGTTAGTGATACATTGTATTCAGGAGAGAGTAGGTGTTAAGGAAGACTCAAATTTCTGCTTTAGATAGATTGTAAGTACAGGATAGCAGGAAGGAGATGAAATAATCTTTGGCTATATTTGAAGTATCTATGAGCACTTAGGCAGAGTGCATAGGAATATGGAGCACTGAGAGCAACTCTAGGTGGAGTTGCCCATTGAGGAATGCCTCAGAGATATGTGGTAGAAATCATAAGTATGCATCATCCAACCACATAGCAATTGCTGCATGAGAAGAGTACTGATAACAAAGCCCAGTAGTAAAAGTTAAAAAAGAGTATAATATGTGGGTCACCTTAGTAGACTGAGACACAGCCAGGAAGAAAGAAAAACTAGGGAAGGTGATACACATCTGTCAGGAAGAGGTAATGGCCAATTGCATCCAGTTCAGAAAAAGCAAAGTACAGGAAACACTGAAAGTATCCATTGTATCTAACAGACAGGTCTAGGTCTAGCTTTACCTCATAGTTTGTAGTTTCAGTGGAGTGCCAAGAAGTGTGACCAGATTGCATTTTAAGGAGTGCATGGAGGTGGTGGACTGTAACATATGGCTCTTATCCACCCAAATAACCGTGACTCTGTGTACTCTTGTGCTCTTGAATCTGGTGGACCTTCTAAATAATTTTAACTGAATGAATGAAAAAAAGTGATGCCGCTTGACTTCGTAGGGTGGATTATTTTTTAAGCCTTGCAACTTTTGCCATAGTCTTTTGTAGCCCTCAACAATCACATAAGGAATCTGACCATGAGGTTGGAGGCAGAGCTCAGTTGGTAGAGCACTAGCCAGTGGGCAGAGTGATAGGTTCCGAGTTTGAGTCCTGGTCTCAGACCTAAAAGGAAATCTGACCACTGCTAATGAGATCAAGTGGATGAGTCCTGACAAGATATGGAAATAGATTATCCCAGCTAGGCCCAGATATACCTACCAAGTTGACAGGCTTATAAATGAGCCCATTTGGGAACTCTCTAGACCAGCCTAATCAGCCAGCTGGATACCATGGAGTACCCCTAGTAAATAGCACGTGAATCAGAAAAAATTATACCATGAGCCTTGACTAGATTCCTTACACACACAATCATAAAGATAATAAAATGACTGTTTTCAGTCTCTATTTGGGGGATGATTTATTGCACAAAAATATATAACTAACATTCAGAGTTGAAGCAGTGTGACTATGAGTGCATGCTATACCTCCAATAACCTTGGAAAGGAAGTGATCACAGCTGGAGGCACACATGCACTCAGGGGAGAAATCTTATAAAGATAGTAGAGACTTGAGAAGATCCAAGAAAAAGAAAATTAAAGATGCAGAAGCAGGAGGAGATAACTAATACATGCAATTTCTGAGAAGGGAAATGATGAACTTCAAGCTGATAGAGACACTGATCTTTGGAACAAGGGCACTAGGACCCTGCAGCTTCTGCAGTCTAGAGGGGTCTTTCCTCCTCTGGATCTTTAACAATGGCAAACTTTCTCACATTCTAGTCAAGGAAGCCTATGAAGGGCAAATAATGGATCTTTCCAGAATGGTTGTTTGAGACTGTGTAGCTTACTGACTGAACTCAAGCCAGAAAGTAATTGGAACCTACATCCTGAGACTAGCATCCAAATTGTCTTCTGTGCAAGCCGCGCATGCGCATTAAAGCCATTCCTCCACAGGGTGAGCTGCTCTGGCTAGATTCAGTGGGCTTGCAAAATAAGATAGGGTTTACTTCCATTGCCTCTGGGATAATTACTCAGAAGTTCTTTCCTAGAGAAAGCACTGTTGACATTATAACCCTACCTCTTGCTGTTCCCCTTTCAGCAGGGATGAAATACTGGATTAAGTACTGGGTTGGATTGGTGGTGGATGGCTGTCTGCATCATAAAGTATCTTTGACTTCACTTTTGACAGCTACAGCCTTCCACAGAGAGGTAAGGAAAGGCTGCCTCTCAGAAAAGTGGAATAGCAACTATAGACCAATTTTTTTAAGCTTTCTATTATGGAAAATTGGAAATACACACAAAATGAGAAAGACTACAATTAGGCACTTTCATATTGTCTCGACTTCAACAATTAGCAACTTTTCTGCTCATTATTTTAAAAGCACATATGTACACGTGTACATTGTTACATATAGAGATATGTAGTTGATCCTTATTATTGACAGATGTCAGAAATGAAAATTTGCCTGCTTGAAAAAAAATGTATGTGTTACTTCACAATCTGTACTTGAAGTACTTTCATGGTCATTCATGGATCTGCCCAAAGTGACAAAAAATTAGTTCTCAGGCACTCAGTGTTCCCAGTGCTGAGATTGGATAGGGGACACACTACTTTTGTTGTTTCTGCTCTTAACGCTATAAATGTCCCTTTCATGGTCTATTTAATACCACATTTTGTACCTTTTGTTGGTGATTCTACTGTTTCATTAATCTCTAATTGTAGTACTAACATGTTTTCTAGTGTTCTAAATACCAGAAGGCTATGATATGCTTTCTTTGGAGGAATTATGTACATTCCAGCATGAGTTATAATGTTGGCGGAGAGTTCAGTGTTCATGAATCAATAGTGTGGTACATCTAGAAAAAAGAAGAGAAATTTGCCTGTCTCTATGTGAGGATGCTTTGAAAAGTGCTAAAATAATATCTTTATTATGTGATATAGCAACTAAATTTGTGGCTTTGTGAGATGACTGATTGGGAAACACTGAGTAAACAGCATTGTTACCTGGCTGAAAACCAAGGAAATGTATGACCACATTACCCAAGATTAGGAAAATGTCAAACCCTTCTTGCTTAGTCTTTTGTTATAAATATTGCATATAATTTCTCATTTTTAAGAAATATATGGGGCTGGGAATGTGGCTTAGGGGTAGATTGCTTGCCTATCATGCACAAAGCCCTGGGTTTGATTCCTCAGCACTACATTAAGCAGATAAAGCCAGAAGTGGCTCAAGAGGTAGAGTGCTAGCCTTGAGCACAAAGAAGCCAGGGACAGTACTCAGGCCCTGAGTCCAAGCCCCAGGACTAGCAAAACAAAACAAAACAAACATTCTCAAACGATTATCTTTTGATGCCTTGAAAATTATTCATTACTACCTGAATAAATGAAAATGCATTTAAATTAATAAAGGGAAGAATCTGGCCTGAATGAAGAACATCTTCCAAAAACAAGTTTCTGTAAACCTATATTTTCAAAACAAATCCCACCTAAAGATGTCTTTAACACACACAAGGTTGTGTATTGATCCTTTTAAGGAAATGAGTTCAGAGGCTCATAAGAACCCTACTCTTCCACTTAGAGCTGAAGAATATTCCTTACTTTTTTTCTCCTCTGTACTTGAAACTTTTTTCTAATTCAGTGTGTTATACCAAGCAATTTTAATATTGTTTTGATTTTTTTTGAGACAGATTCTATGTATGTATACCAGACTAGTGTCAGACTTGAGATCCTCCTGCCTCAGCATCTCAACTGCTGGAATTACAAGTGTAAACAAGCCAACCAATAAAAAATAATAATAATGACTGAACAAACCATTTTTTCATTTACCCATCTACCTAGCCCTTGGGCTTTCTTGCCTCATTGGTTTACTAGCTCCCATCTGACAGAAAGGCAAAGTATTGGGTAGATCAGGACAAAAGTGGCAGACATAACACGTGGCAGATAAGATGTGGTCCATCATGATACTTCATGTTCCCATAGTGCCTTGGGATCTTTCTTAATTCTTCTTCCCATTATGCTGTGAGTTCCTGCTCAAACATTTTTTCCCATAAGGCCCTGTGTGGCTGCTCAACCAACGAGAAGAACTGGGACAGTACAGGCACAAGCCATCCAATATCAGTACAAAACTCAGGGGAGGAGATATGAGAAACCTATACTATAAAAAGCACTCTATGAAGCCGGGTACTGGTAG
The DNA here is from genome assembly GCF_023159225.1 of Perognathus longimembris pacificus. NCBI lineage: Eukaryota > Metazoa > Chordata > Mammalia > Rodentia > Heteromyidae > Perognathus > Perognathus longimembris. The sequence continues at coordinate 37,121,937 of NC_063188.1, forward strand.
CTCACACCTGTAATCCTAGCCACTCATAACACTGAGATCTGAGAATCATGGTTCAAAGCCAGCCCAGGCATAAAAGTCCCCATGAGACTCTTATCTCCAATTAAGTACTCAAAAATGTGGAGTGGAGCTATGGCGTAAAGTGGTAGAACACTAGCCTTGAGCAAAAGAGCTCAGGGACAGTGCCCAGGCCCTGAGTTCAAGCCCTACAATAGACAAAAGAAAGAAAGAAAAAACACATTTTATGAGAGAACTCCATTGAGTTCCTCTTTGAGGTGTCTCTCCTAATAGAGTCTCACTACTTTATTTCATGGCTTTTCTTTCACTTTCAAATAAACTTACTCTGTTTACTGTGAACACTGTCTTTCTATTTAATTTTTTAATGGATGGAGAATATGAATTCATTCCTCTAGATGGCGTCATTAAGAAAATTTCAGGGCTGGGGATATAGCCTAGTGGCAAGAGTGCCTGCCTCGGGTACACGAGGCCCTAGGTTCGATTCCCCAGCACCACATATACAGAAAACGGCCAGAAGCGGCGCTGTGGTTCAAGTGGCAGAGTGCTAGCCTTGAGGGGGAAGAAGCCAGGGACAGTGCTCAGGCCCTGAGTCCAAGGCCCAGGACTGGCCAAAAAAAAAAAAAAAAAGAAAATTTCAGGCTAATATAGACATAGCTACAAGAATCCTGACCAAAATATTAGCAAGTTGAATTCAACAATATATAACAATTACAATAAATTACTTACTGAAATGGGTTTCTTCCAGATATTTCTAGTTGGCTTATCATTTAAAAAGCAAACAAGGGGCTGGGAATGTAGCCAAGTGGTAGAGTGCTTGCCTAGCATGCATGAAGCCCTGGGTTCGAATCCTCAGCACCACATAAACAGAAAAAGCTGGAAGTGGTGTTGTGGGTCAAGAGGTAGAGTGCTAACCTTGAGCAAAAAGAAGCCAGTGACAGTGCTCAGGCCCTGAGTCCAAGCCCCAGGACTGGCAAAAAAAAAAAAAAAAAAAAAAAAAGCAAACAACATTACTTAACACTTTAATAGGAAAAGGAAGAATGACTATGTTAATAAGAAAAACACTTGAGGGGCTGGGAATATGGCCTAGTGGTAAAAATGCTTGCCTCGTATACATGAAGCCCTGGGTTCGATTCCTCAGCACCACATATATAGAAAAAAGCTGGAAATGGAGCTGTGGCTCAAGAGTACTAGCCTTGAGCAAAAAGAAGCCAAGGGCAGTGCTCAGGCTCTGAGTCCATGCCCCAGGACTGGCAACAAAAAGAAAAACAAAAAAACAAAACACTTGATAAAATTCAGCAATTATTGGTGAATTTAACAACTTACAATAAATGGGAAGAAACAACTGGATTGCTATTTTTGTTTTTGTTTTTGATACTGGGGTTTGAACTCAGAGCCTTGTACAGGCTTGGCTTGATTGCGCATGGCTGGCATTCTACCACTTGATCCACATCTGTATGTAGAATATTTTTCTGTCGGTCATGGGGCTTGACTCAGTGAAGGGGGAAATGAAGAGTTAAAGTAAACCCCATTTTCAGGCAACCCCCGTTTTGTTGTCTGTTTAAACTGTGAGCAAACCCAGGACAAGCTTATTAGGGCCCAGCCGGTCGAGAACTCTAATCGCCTGGGAATGCTTAACTCTAACCGCCCCTAGAATGCCTCGAACCCTGAGCCAATCAGATTTGTACCCGTAATCTTGCTTGCTTAAACACCTGATTGCTGTAACTTTGTCTTTTGCCTTTATAAGCTCTGTGTAATCACAGCTCGGGGCTGCCTCCTAACCTCTGCTGTGTCGGTGGGTAGGACAAGGCCCAGACCGCAACCCCGCTTGAATAAAGTCTTGCCTTGCTGTTGCATTTTGGAATGTCTGAGTCTTGGTGGTCTTCTTGGTGGTGGTTACGCGACTTGGCATAATATTTGGGGGCTCGTCCGGGATAGCCCCAGAGACCCCAGACTCCGAAGGTAAGAAAACAGCCCTGTTCATTTGTCTTGTCCTGTAATGTGTCTGTTTGTCTGTTTTGCTTTTGCTTATTTCTTGAAGGGGTTGTCAAAGCGGATGCGCTTACTCGGCAATCCTGGGGAGACTGGGGAATGCCCCAGACTCTCCACCCTTGAACTGGGACCCCTGGAGCCCCGCCTTCAACTTAAGTCCACTCCTTCTGCACCCTTGCAGGAGGTTTTAGGCAAACTTGGGAAATCTCCATCTCCAACTTGTAGCTTTTCTTGTTCTTGTTCTTGTTCTTGTTCTTGCCTGTGTGTTTTCGTCCTTTTGTATTGTTATAATTGTTTTGTTTTTTTGTAGCCTTTTGGACTGAACATCTGATCAGAGCTATGGGTAACGTTCTATCATGGGAACCTCCATCTAGCCCCCTAGACTCGATCCTAGCTCACTGGAAGGAGGTTAAGGAGATAGCTCAGAACCAAAGTGTGGCCCGTAAGAAGGAAAAGTGGATCACCCTGTGCAAGTCAGAATGGCCCACCTTTAAGGGAACTAATTGGCCACTCGAGGGAAGCTTTGACATAGGTAAGATCAGGACTTTGCAACGCCTAAAAATCTACACCCCTCATTTGGGCCATCCATACAAAAGAGAAACCAAGATGGGTTTTACTAAGACTATAAAGCCCTGGAAAATGAGGCTGGAGAATGCTAAAATCATTTGTTAAAGACTTTGTCTTAAAATTTGGGTGTTGCAGGAGTAAGATTGAATACTTCTTGCCACTGGAAAATGTACGGCCGATGCTTATTTTGTGCGCTTTAAGATCTTTTGAATATGTATGTGTGTGTGTGCATGTGTGAGTGTGAACATGTTCAAGACTTCAGTATGATGCAAAACTAAGTTTAAGTTTAAATTCAAATGGTCATCAAGTTTGGGCATTACCAAATGCTTTAAAGGATTATTGCATTGTTTTAAAAACTAACTAGAGTTAAAAAAGGATTTCTCAGGGTTCTTTAATTAGCAGTCAAAAAAAGTGGGTATCTTAATAAATTAAGACTTGATTTAACAAAGGGCAAGCTGACGTGAACTCATCAAGCCCTATGGAGTCAGGATGGAGCCAATAGAGGGATTTCTTTTGTCTCTTTTTTTTTCAGGTGAACTTTGGAAACCTTGTGGTAAAAATGAATAATTTGACTGGAATTTCTAATGGTTAGAAAGTTTTTTTGATGTGATTCGATTCCTGTGCTATTTTTTTAATTTGGATTTTTAAAGGATATATATTAAACTAATGGGGATAGGAGTAAACTCTCATTAACTCTATGTATGTAGGAAGAAATGGCAAAATGGGCCAACGTTTCTCACTATTATTGCAAAGTGAGAAAAGGAGATGGCTACCAAAATGTTTAGTTGCCATTCCAGTTTCTCTGTAGGTTTTTTGTCTCCAGGAGGCCCACAGAGAAGCACAGGTGATTCCTACAAGTTTGTCAAGATCTAACATTGGCCCTTAATAAGTTCCAGGTAAGAGCATGCTTAAAAACTACTTCTGTGTGGACCACCTTGTTGCTTTTAATTGTAGTAAAGTAGCCTCTTGTAAGACTCATTGATCTGAAATCTGCGGTTCGAAGCCAGCTCAGCCAGAGAAAGGTCCCTGTGAGAGACTTGTCTCTAATCAGCCAGCAGAGTGCTGGGAACGGAGTTGTGTGGAGCTCAAAAGTGGTAGGGTGCTAGTCTTGAGCTGGAGAGCTGAGGGACAGCACTCAGGCCCTGAGTCCAAGTCCAGTGAAAAGTCACTCCTCCTGGGACAAAAGTGATGGAGCACCCAGAGGCAGTAAGCCACTGCTTGGATGGCAGAGATGTTGTCATATCCTAGAGTCACTCCTGTTTGGCCTTTCAAAAGCTAATCAAAGCCGGGAAGTCCTAGAAGAATAGTTCGTAAGCATGCCTTTCTAATGCCTATGTCTGTCTACTGGGCAGGAACTTGCCAGTCATCTGTGATAGTGGCTAGTAAGGGTAAGTTTGTCAAATGAGAGGATAGTTTAAAATCCCAACCCCCCACATCTACTCAAAGCCCTGACTGGCAGTGAGAATTTTAAGCTGATACATCTGTTCAGGAAACAAAGCTTGTAGACCTGAGACTATGTCCTTATTGAGATCTGTTAAAGGCCTGCAAAGGTAATGTAGACATATTTTAGGTCATTAGAGATCAGTTCCCTAGCCAGTCAGAAAAAAGCTTTCACAAACTAGAATGGCTACACCAAAAGGCTACACTGCGATAGCCCCAAAAGAAGTCTGTATAGTTGAAAGTCAAAATGTTGAATGTAATTTCCAGTTTGGAGTAAAGCTCCTAATGGACATCTGATCCTGCAGCCCCTTGGTAAAGTAGACTAAGGTTAAGGTTCCTGGCTAGGTAAGGTCAAGGTCTCTGAGTCAGCATGAAGAAGTTATAGAAGATGGATGATCTTCACCCATCAGCCCCCCTTTTAGGACCAAGGGACCAGAGTTATTTTTGGGAAGATGATGCAGGATAAACTAGAGGCATGGAAAACAGAGGTAACAGTATACAGAGACTGCACTTGTGAGAAATGGTTACAGGCCAAGCCTTCTATGTTGGCTTAAAAATAATCCTAGCCTTATTGGAAATATCTGATTTAAACTTATTGCCCTGGCAAAATGACCCAAGGGCCATTGATTGCCTAAAGCTGTCTTGACTTTCAGTAATGTGCCAGCCTGCAAAAGCTAGTGTGCTTAAGAAGGAATCAGGAAAATACTAGGAAATTTGACTAAAGTTAAGCTTTAGGTTAACTTAGGTTAAGCTTCTCTAACCAGTCTATGGAGAAAGTTGCAGGTAACCCAGAAGGTATGACATTCTACTGGAACCACTGGGAGCCACTGCTGCCTGACACCACCGTGGCCCCTGCCCATTGCATTTGAGTGAGGATCAAGGAGAGTCAACAGTCATCAGGAAGAATCTACATCTTCAGATCAGACTCTTTATCATACGCAACTGGTTTCTGCTGGAAAGTGCTTTGGATCTGCTAACTAGCTCTATTAAGAAAATTGGATATTGTAAGAAATTTTCAATCAGACTGGCCTGCTGCTAAATTCAAAGCATGTATGACAGGCTGGAGAGTCACTTTCAGGCAATTCCTGGGGTGGAGGTATGTCCAAGAGTATTAAAATGTGTCCAGATGGATTAGGGTGTGACCTCAGAGAAGAGAGGGAGGTAATTGCCATCAGGTGTGCCAGGTACCAAGGTAACTGGACCTAGATTTAAACTGGCTGGGTGCATCTTCATGGAGCCCTCCTGGGGGTGAATCTTACAGATGCCACTGGCCAACCTTAGGCACTTGGAGGAACTGGAAACTGGAGAAATCCACTCTAGAATAGTTGGCTCATGATATAGAATATAGATATAGAATATAGATATAAAATATAGATATAGAATATAGATATAGAATATAGACAAAGAATAGTTGGCTTATGATAGTTGGCTCTGGTCTGGCTTCTTAGGATCAGCAGTCCCATTGGACTGACCATCGCCCCCTCTTTGTCTTCCCCAACAGCCTGTGGGTGGAGTTACAGTAAATTGCCTTGATGTAGTTGAGATAAACCGGAAAATGTAGACAGTTTAAAACTCTAGCAGCAAAGAAGCCCCAGGAAATATAAAGAGGAAGGTTAGTATAGAAATCCTTGGAGAAAGGAATAGAGAAATGGTTTCCTCTGGATAAGAAAGGGATTTAAAAAGTAAATTGTCACAGAACGTTCCAGTAAGTCACTGATGGTTTGAGGAAGTAGAAGATGGTGTGAGTGGGGATATGTTAAATTTTATAAAACACAGATTATAAAACTGTATAAGGAAAGACTTTAGAGAGAGAAAACAAAAATGTTTCCTTTACATTAAAAGGTTTTGGCATGTTAAAGGTGAGAAAGGCAATCCCTATGGGCTGGGAATATGGCCTAGTGGCAAGAGAGCTTGCCTCCTCTACATGAGGCCCTGGGTTCAATTCCCCAGCACCACATATACAGAAAACAGCCAGAAGTGCCGCTGTGGCTCAAGTGGCAGAGTGCTAGCCTTGAGCAAAAGGAAGCCAGGGACAGTGCTCAGGCCCTGAGTCCAAAGCCCAGGACTAGCCAAAAAAAAGAAAGGCAATCCCTAGAAAGTGAGTATGTAACAAATGGTATCAGTATGTCTTAAAATTAGAGCATATGAGTAAAGTTGGTATCTAATCAAATATGGCAATAATATAAATAGGGTCAGAATTGGGGCTTTGGTGTAAAACTGTTTATTTGTACCTGTATCTGCAGGGCTAAGGGACTTGTGTGATGTCATCTAAATGGTATTCCTAACTTGTAATTGCATTTGTTATGAGCTTTTATCACCCCCTCAGAGCCCTATAGAAAGTCCACCAAGAGATCTGGCTCAAGCTAAAGGCCCTTTATGAGACTGGACCTCATCCTGAGCCACACCCGCTACCAACTGAGTAAAGCGCCACCGACAACTTATGGTATTGCAGGCACAATACCAATCTATCCCTACCGATTCTCAGTCAGAATCAAACTAATAAGCAAGGAGAACCACGATTGGTTCTCGAATTACCTATCAGAAGGGGGAGAATGAAGGGGGAAATGAAGAGTTAAAGTAAACCCCATTTTCAGGCAACCCCCATTTTGTTGTCTGTTTAAACTGAGCAAACCCAGGACAAGCTTATTAAGGCCCAGCCAGTCAAGAACTCTAACCGCCTGGGAATGCTTAACTCTAACCGCCCCTAGAATGCCTCGAACCCTGAGCCAATCAGATTTGTACCCGTAATCTTGCTTGCTTAAACACCTGATTGCTGTAACTTTGTCTTTTGCCTTTATAAACTCTGTGTAATCTCAGCTCGGGGCTTCCTCCTAACCTCTGCTGTGTCGGTGGGTAGGACAAGGCCCGGGCCGCGGCCCCGTGCTTGAATAAAGTCTTGCCTTGCTGTTGCATTTTGGAATGTCTGAGTCTTGGTGGTCTTCTTGGTGGTGGTTTCGCGACTTGGCATAACACTCAGGGTCTGTGTGTTGTCCCCGGGCTCTTTTGCTCAAAGCTAACCCTCTACCACTTTGAGGCACAACACCATTTCCTGTTTTCTGGTGGTTAATTGGATATAAGACTCTCACAGACTTTGCTGCCTGGTCTGGCTTAGGACCCCAGTCCTCAGATCTCAGCCTCCTGAGCAGCTAGGATTACAGACATGAGGCACCTGCACCCAGCAGAAGAATGATTCTTATTATCTTTAAGTAATTTTACAAAGGGGGTATCATTTAACAAAGCAGTTTATGAATATATCTTGATCAATGTCATCCCTTTCAACATTGTTACCCTTCCTTTTCCTATCCACCCCTTCCCTCATTATTCTTAATTTTGTAGGGTATATATTGAACCCTAGACTGCATTCTACCCTCTCTTCTTTTCGTTCTTCCATCCTCTTTCCCCTTGACCCCATCCCTCCACTTTCAAGTGCCAGCTTCCTGGTGTTTATTTTGTTGAAATTTGACTATACCTTTCTATTTAAATTCTTTCTTGAATCTACCATAATTCAGCTGATACATTTGTGTACACTTGCATACCACCTAACATATTTACTTGTAAGGGTATAAGCTAAATCTAGCTTCCATATATAAGGGAAAACATGCATTTTTTGTCTCTCTGAGCCTGACTTCACTTAAAATAATTTTTCCAGGTCTTTCAAATTCTTTACAAATGGCACAATATCATTTTTTCTAATGAATGAGTAAAATTCCATTATGTACATATACCATATTTTCTTAATCCATTTGTCCACTGAGGGGCATCTGGGATAATTCCAAATGTTGCATACTAAAAACCTGTAGCACATCTCTTTCTCTGTCTTGCTGAAAGTATACCCTTTGGGCTAAGGATGAAGCTCGGTGGTAGAGAAGTACTTGCCCAGTGCTTAAGATCCTGGGTTTCATCTCCAGCACTGCAAAAACAAAGTTCCTTGATTTCAGGAATAAGACAAAGATGTTGGGTTGGGAATATGGCCTAGTAGTGGTAAAGTGCTTGCCTCATATACATGAAGCCCTGGGTTCGATTCCCCAGCACCACATATATAGAAAAAGCCAGAGTGGCGCCGTGGCTCAAGTGGTAGAGTGCTAGCCTTGAGCAAAAAGAAACCAGGGACAGAGCTCAGACCCTGAGTCCAAGGCCCAGGACTGGCAAAAAAAAGATATCTTTGCTGGGTGCTGAAGGATTGACCTCCACCCTATTGCCTCAGGCTATCCAGGCACCAGGCAAAATCTCAACATGGGAACCTACTTTGTTTTTTGTTGTTGTTGTTGTTTCTTTCTTTCTTTTTTTTTTTTTTTTACCAGTCCTGGGCCTTGAACTCAGGGCCTGAGCACTGTCCCTGGCTTCTCTTTGCTCAAGGCTAGCACTCTGCCACTTGAGCCACAGCGCCACTTCTGGCAATTTTCTATATATGTGATGCTGGGGAATCAAACACAGGGCTTCATGTATAGGAGTCAAGCACTCTTGCCACTAGGCCATGTTCCCAGCCCTGAGAATCTGCTTTGATATGAAGAAAGGACATTTCACCTAGGCCCAGCTGTAAACAACCCTTTGTGGGCCAGACTGAAAAGTCCCAACTTCCTAGACCTAGTGGCCCTTTCAATAACCTCTGCCTCCTTGCTCAGACCCCATATAAGCCTGGTCCCAAATTCACCCCCTTGCACAACCTCCAAACCCATAGGAAGGTCTGTGCCCCTTGCTATTTCTCAATAAACAGTCCTTGCCTGTTGATTGAGTTTGGCCTATTCCTTTTCTGTTCTCCTCCATTTCCTTAACAGGTCACTGGCTCAAGACTGTAATCCTAGATACTCAGGACGCTGAGATGTGAAAATCGTGGTTTAAAGCCATCCTGGGCAGGAAAGTCTATATCTCTAATTACTACTTAAAAACCAGAAGTTGTGCTGTGGCTCAAAGTAGTAGAGCACTAGCCTTGACACAAAAGCTCAGGGACAGCGCCAGGCCCTGAGTTCAAACCCCAAGCCCACCACCACCACCAATAATGACAAAGATGCCCCCTTCTGCGCTCTGCTCGCTACTTGCATTTTAGGTTTGACCAGCACAATGAGGCAATAGACAAGTAAAAATAAATATATATGGCTTTAAAAAGAAGAAATAAAATTTACCATTTGTAGATAATATGTATCCACAGCGGCTCTACTCTCAAAGAAGGATGATGAAAATTTCTGAAGTCTGTCTTCACAGCTCTGCCTTGTAATGGCCTGCCTCACTTCTCTATGTCTTGGTATTTCTATTTGTACAATTTTGATGTTTATTATTTTCAAAGTGGATACACTGAAAATCCCTTATCTATAGGATATTTTAAAGATTTTACACTGGTAAGATGCTGTGAAAACTGGGATGGAAGCAAGGTGCTAGTGGCTCATGCCTGTAATCCTAGCTACTCAGGAGATTTAAGGATGGCGGTTCAAAGCCAGCCCAGGCAGGAAAGTCTGTAAGACTCTTATCTTCAACTGATCACCAGAAAACCAGAAGTGGTGCTGTGGCTCAAAATGGTAGAGTGGTATTCTTGAGCAAAAATTGCTCAGGGACAGCACCTGGGCCATGAGTTCAAGCTCTACAACTAACAAAAATAAATAGTTAAATAGAAGAAATAAAAGGAGTTGCTTTTGAACATGCGGGTCTTTATTTCTTTCATTAAAATTATTTATTGAATTTAACATTTTTTTTTGGTCAGTAATGGGGCTTGAGTTCAGGGCAAGGGTGCTGTCCCTGAGCTTTTCCACTTAAGGCTATCTCTCTACCACTTAAACGAAAGCACCACTTTCACTTTTCTGGTGGCTAACTGGAAATGAGTCTCAAGGACTTTCCTGTCCAGGCTGACATCAAACTGCAATCTTCAGATCTCATCCTCCTGAGTAGCAAAGATTACAAGTGTGCCCCACTGGCACCCAGCTGGAATTTACCATTTTACGTCCACATATTTATGGGGTTTGTTGGAATAATTCAATACATGCATACAACATAAAATGTTCAAATAGGATGATTAACATTTACATCATCTTAGACAACTGAAAAAATGCTTTAATTAACCTAATACTTGTACATATTTTTGACCTACACTGATATTTCAATGCATGTATACAATATGTGCTGATATATCAGTAAAATTAATGCTTCCATGTACTTGTCATTACTTTGCATTTGGATCTTTGGGGCTCCTCTGTTCTAGTAATTCATAAAATATGTAACAGCATATTGGGAACTATAGTCTCCCAACTGTACTCTGGAAAAATAGAACTTACTGTTTTTGTCTAACTGTAGTAGCAACATACATTATTAAAGAATAATAAGTATACAACTATATAAAATCTACATTTACTTCTCAGATTTATCTGGAATTCATACTTAGTGTCATCAGAAAAGTAAACATCTTTTTTTCCAATCAGGCAATCAAGATCTCCCCAGCACCTCTAAAGGAGCAATTCATCTCTTCCTCCACAGACTTCTGCCACCATCTCACTTGGCATATGCTAAATTCACAACTATTTGCACCATAAAGCACAGACCTGAAACATGGTACTTGAACTAAACAGAATAATGCAACTCAGAAGTGAGGGGGTGATGGTTGCCAGGAAGTAGGAGGGATAGCAGTCACAAGGAGAGAAAGAGAAGGTAGAAATGAACCTCTGTCAAACAAGTGTCTTTAAAAATTCTATCCTTGGGGCTGGGAATATGGCCTAGTGGTAGAGTGCTTGCCTCATATACATGAAGCCCTGGGTTCAATTCCTCAGCACCACAAATATAGAAAAGGCCACAAGTGGTGCTGTGGCTCAAGTGGCAGAGAGCTAACCTTGAGCAAAAAGAAGCCAAGGAAAGTGCTCAGACTCTGAGTCCAAGCCCCAGGACTGGCAAAAAAAATTCTATCCTTGTGTGCGGCACACAACCACTTACTGCTATGACATTTGTCTCATGATATCTGTAAATCATATTTTCATCATGTATCATCTGTATATATTACCACCTCAGAGGGTGCTGTGCATATAAGAACACAAATAAGGGACATAGGCTTTGAGGCTCATTTAGTCCCATGTATCAGCCTTGGTTCCACAGCTAAATGCAGACATAGTCCTGTGTAAATTCCCTAACTTTCTAGCCTGTTACCTCCTCTGAAATGTGTATCGATTAATAGTAATTAAATTAACTATAGGTTGGAAATTGTGTTACTTTCCATTGCTGCAGCAAAATACTTGAAAGAACAAATTCAGAGGAGGAAGTATTTATTTGGCTCATTGGTCCCAATATTCCTATCGAGGGTATGCACCCAATGACCTAACCTCAATCTACTAGGCCCCAGCTCCTAAAAGTTCTACTACCTCCCAAGAGCTGGTGGCCAAGACTTTAGTATGTGGGCCTCCATAGGATATTTAAAATCTAAACTATAACAAATAAAAAAATTAAAGTAATCCCTATCTTAAGCGAGTTGCTATGGGGATTAAAGAGGTAATTCATTTAAAAGGTTTAGTCCTACATGGTACTTAATGACCTTTAAGCAAACCACAGTTGTCATGATTTGAATTTTTATCACTCATATGTTAGGATTAAGAAAGGAGATTCAGCAGAGGAGACAAGGGAAAAAACAGGAAGGAAAAAGCCATGAGACTGATGTAATGGAAACAAGGGATAATAGCATCAAGGAAGAAGATAATGCAAAAGAAGATCACTCAAAGGCTAGCTTCTCCTGACAAGGCAAAAGCCTAATTTGTACCTCTTAGGGACTGACATGAAATAGAAAAAAAACAGGTAATTTTGAATGAAGACTATCAGACACAACATCCCCTAAAAGCTTTCTTTCACTTAATCACATAAGTCATCCTCAGACTTCTGTGTCTTTCTTTTAAAGGAGGTACATATTTTTGCTTGTTCATTTTTGTGACAGGGTCTTCTTAAATAGCTCAGGTTGGCTTTGAACTTGTGATCCTGCCTCAGCGTCTTGCATGGACTATCATGCCACTTGGCCAATATATATTTTGAATAAAGGAAAAGCTAGTGTCTCACAAAGTGAAATAGAAAGTACAGTGTATTAATTAGCTTTGGCTGGGAGACAGTGACTAGCCCCTGTAATCCTAGCTACTCAGGAGGCGGAGATCTAGAAGATCATGCTTCAAAGCCTGCCCAGGCAAGAAAGCCCATGACACTCTAATCTCCAATTAATCACCAAAAAGCCAGAGGTGGAGCTGTGGCTCAAGTGGTAGAGTGTGAGCTTTGAGTACAAAAGCTTAGAGACAGCACCCAAGCCCTGCTTTCAAGCTCCAGGAGAGGCACAGGAAAGGAAGTATTAGCGTTTCATCATTTTTGGTGAAATATTTAGAGTTTTAAGGTTGCACAACAGAGAAGAAGATGGGAATAAAAAGGGGATGAAATAGAGAACGCGCAAAGCTGTGATTTATACTGAACCTCAGAGTTAACTCCAAGGAAATCGAGGGCAGTGGTAAGTATGGCACTCGTTTCTTTTTCACTTTACCTCATTTCTGAAAGAAATTATGACGGCAGAAACTATTTTTTTTTGTTTTTGTTTTGCCAATACTGGGTTTGGACTCAGGAACTGAGCACTGTCCCTGGCTTCTTTTTGCTCAAGGCTAGCACTCTGCCACCTGAGCCACAGCGCCCCTTCTGGCCGTTTTCTATATATGTGGTGCTGAGGAATCGAACCCAGGGCTTCATGTATGGGAGGCAAACACTCTACCACTAGGCCATGTTCCCAGCCCCCAGGAGAAACTGTAAATGAAGGTAAATAACATTTGAAGAATAAAAGTAAGGAAAGGTGACCAGGAAAAGCAAACTGAAGTGGAATAACATTCCAATCTGGCAGAGGAGATCTAATGATATTTCTAAGGGTAGATGGAGAGGGTTGAATAGAAATAAAGGAGTATAAAATTATAAGGTTAGGAGCCCAGTGGATTTGCAGGTCCTCCCGCCTGGCATGGGGGAGGGTCCCTTTGATCCTCCCTTTGGAAGGATGGGAGTGGCTGCCAGAGTTGCTTCAGAGATATGCAGGCAGTGAGACTCTAGAGCCTTTGCCTCTGTCAATTCTCAGCTAAAAGTCCTGTGTCTGAGGCCAGCGGACAGCCCCTCCCAGCCTTCTTCAGTCTGGAGGGTTAAGGAAGCTGAGGTTAAGGCCTCCATGCAATGCTCAGTAGGGGCAAGTGGGAAGGGAGGTGGTACTAGGCAGTGTAAGGTCCACCCCAGGAGGGCTCCTTGCAGATGCCTCCCCCCCACCTTTTTAAATCTCCACCCAGTTACCTGGGTAACCATCAGACCTAGAGGCAGTTACTTGCCCCTTCCCTGAGGTCACATCCTAATCAACCTGGCCACACACCCCTGCATAAGGCAGGCCCGGTAGGGGTCGCCCCTTCTCTCCAGCCATGTATCATCTCGGCTACAGGCCAGCAGTTCAGGAATAAACTATCTCTCCTGCCTGAATACTGTGTGGCATTCTCCTTTACCGGCTACCCACTTTAATAAACCTTACAGGTAGGACACAGGAAACTGAGCCTCTCCATCTCCACTAAGAGACCAACGTGGCTCCAGGGGAAGAGACAGTTTTAGGTGACATCGTGGGATAGGGATGGGACAGGACAAGAAGCCAGGGGAAAGCATTGCTGAGGAGGGCGATTCTGGAAGGAGAAGCACTCAGTCCAAGTCAGGCTGTGGAGGTGGCAGCCCAGAGAGGCTGCAGTGGGGTCTCAGCCTGCAATCTACTCTCCCCCACTGTGTGGGCCCTAGCTGCTAATGTAGAGCCCCAACCCTGTCCCCACCCCAGACCACAGAGCTCAAGGTGCTATATGAAACCTGTGCTGTACAATTCCCACCAGCCTTCCTGTTGCCGTCAGTGTAGATGTGAGACCTGCACTGAGCTTGCTCATCATGTCCTCTCCCCTTGCTCCTCTCTCCTACCCAGGCAGCTGGATGCTTCCTCTCCCTCACACAGTGCTCCCAGTGCTGCAAGCCTTGTCTCCTCAACCCAGGGAAGGAAGCACCAATGCCTCCAGGAAAAACTGCCTTCAGTCTTCAGTGTTCATTTCACTCTATTCCCTATCATAATTGAAAGCACCCCCACTCCTTGTCAGTCTTTTCTGCTCAGGATAGGGACTAATGAACCTATAAGGAACTAGTGTTGCTCAGAGAAAAAGCTCAGATGTCATCACTCTCCAATCTCTGGACAACAGATGAGGTAGGTGCCTTTCCTAGTGTTAACCAAAATGAAGTCTCTGGAACAGTCATTATTCTATCTGTGTGTGTGTGTGTGTGTGTGTGTGTGTGTGCGCGCGCGCACACGCATTCCTGTCCTTACTATGGATTGAGCTCAGGGCTTCTGGCTTCCTTCTGGCTTGCTTTATCAGCTGGCATTCTGCAACTGGAGACATGCTTCTAGGCTGTCTTTTTGCTGTTTTTTTCAGCCTGCGCTGGCTTTGAAGGTGATCATCTGAACCTTAGCCTCCTGAATAGGTAGGATTACAGGTATGAACCACTGGAGCCTTGACTCACTATTCTGTTTTTGTTGTCTTTCGCACCCATGGTGAGACTTGTCATTTGAGAGCACTACAGCATTAGTAATCAGTGGATGCAGATAGTGGCTGTATAATCTAGGAGACAGGTCAGTTGTGATAAGGGCCTTTGGAAAGACATTCAGCCCCTTTCAGCTGCTTGTCTGTAAAAGAAGTTGTTTCAAATCCCCAACCCCCACCCCACTGTACAATATCCCCATTATAATTGTTGCAATTAATTTTCCTTTATCTTTCTAAAAAGTAACAACGCACAGTCATTAAATGAGATGCTTATATATAATATATTGATTGACTTTGAACTCCACAAGATATATTATTTGATCAAAACCACACAATATAGAACAACACATTTGATCACTTTTATCCACACATACATCTATCTGGATTCACAGATACAGGGAAATATCTAGAAGGACATTCACCAAAGGGCTGACAATGGGGGTGACAATTTTCAGGTAATTTATAGTTCAGTTATTGTATTCTTGATGTGTTTAACACAGGTGAACAGAATACAAACATTGAAGAAAGACAAACAGAGTAAACACCATTAAGCAAGCAGAAGAGGAAGCAAGGAAAGTGGTCAGAGCATCACCGTTCATTGTGCTGATATACAACACTATTTTCCCCCCCATGGAAAAGTGCTTTAGGATTAATTCATTCAGTAAGAACCCCACGCCCATCCTCGTTTTTCACAGCCTCTGACTCTGAATACAGTTAAGGGCTCATTTAGGGCTTGGAGGTAGCATCTTACTGTGACCCTGAGAGGTCATTGTGCTCTCTAAGGACTTCTTTTGACATCTCTGTAGGTGACAGCTCCTGCAGTGTGATCATCACTGTTGCATAAACCTGTGCCTTGTTCTCATTGTCACAGAGTTCTTTAGAGTGGTTCTCCTGACCACAAATGGAATAGGGGGTTGTGTATTTGCGCTTCCTGCCTCTGTGCCTATCCTCAGGACTATTATTATTTGTAGAATCACAGCTGGTGGAAGGAGATTGAGCCGTGGGATGGTTAGTGGAATCAATGACCAGCATTTGGTCCTGAGATGTAGCCCTGCCTCTGAGGGGTGGGTCATTTGAAGATGAGAGTGGAGGGTCCCCAGATTCCACTAAAATCAAATCCTCATCTAAGTCATCCAGAGTATCATCTATCTCTATCACATTGCAGTCGGCACTACTGATCGTCATTGGCTGGAACTCCTGAAATACCACAGGACTGGTTGCTCGCTCCATTATTGGCTCAGATCTCTTGGGACGCTTCCTTCTAATAAAACTGTCATCCCAATCCTCTTCCTCCCTTATCATCCTGATTACTTCCAGGAAACTGGGAAGGTGCTCTTGCTCATTTGCATACATCCTGAGGAGCTGCTTAAACCTGTTGCGCAGGTTCCTACTCAACTCAGCCCCTACAAGGAGCTGGTGCAGGCGAGTCTGGTTTGCATCTCTCTCCGCTAGGACACCTGCCTGCATAGCATTCTGGAGCTGCACCTCTAAACGGATCACATATAGGGAGGCTTTCTCCCCTTGTGCCTGCAGTGTGTTAAAAAATGTACCATGAGCAGTCATGCTGCTCTCAGACTCCCCAAACACCAGTTTCATTGCTCGCAAAAAATCTGCCACACTTAGATTGGGGTTGGCAGCCTGGAGCAAACGCATGACCTCACGGGCAGGACCCCTAAGGGTTTTCATCAGGAGGTGCAATTTTTGTTCTTCAGGTATATTCCAATCTGGCAGGACCCCATTGACTTGAATCAACCAGTTTTCAAAGGTTTCTTCCCCCTGGGCTGGCGCCACCCTCCCAGAGAACAATTTCACATTTCTTTCTACTATATTGGTCATTAAAGGAGCAAGACTCACACCCAGGGACCTCAGTAAGGAATAGGCCCAAGGTGGCAAGGGTGTGTTCTGCTGCTGGCTGTTACGCACTCGTGCAAGGATACTAGCCATGATTGAATATCTGCTGGCTTTTAAGAGTAAAAAAGCCTAACCTGCAGAAACCTCCAAAGCAAGGTTCCTGGGCTATCTCTTCCTTGTATTTCAGTAGGGCCTGTAAAAGGAGAGGAAAAAGACCAATCAAGTGACAGAATGGAGCTGAGGGGAACCAGTCTATATTTTACACCTTCTTCAACACGTTGCAAAATGTTCTACATTTTCACTGTCCCCTAAAAATCCTGAAAAATTGGGAGCAACAAGGCACTGTCCCCTGTACTAGCAGAGCATTTTTCTGAGTCTCATCTACCCTGCCCCCTTCTCCCTCATCTCAGCCTGTTCATAAGGGACAATAACTGTTGCTCCCAATTCTAGATGAAATAGTGTTTGGAGCAGATGTTAAGCTGTCTAAATAGACCACGATAGTGTATATTTCACATATTAATAAGATGTCTATTAATATTATGTCTATGATGTTAATAAGGTATCTATGAACCTCAAGGTTTTAGATGTCAACACTCCTCCCCCACACACCTCAGAAGTTTCCTGCTATTTCTCAGATTCTTACAGGAGTTAGGAAAGTCGTCTTTATTTCCCGTCCTGTCTCTGCAACAGGTAAGTGGGAGAGCTCACGTCCTGCGTAGGGTGGTTCTCAGTCCACAGCGGCTTGCAGATCCAGGTACTCAGTGCATTTGAGACTGCGTCACAGCCCAGGGAATGGAAGGGGAAGAAACGTCAGAGGCAGACTTTCGTGTCATCCTGCTAACCCCCTTCAGTGTTTCCAGGAGGTAAAAAACATCCTTTCTCCATTCTCAAAACAGACGGCAAAGCCTCCCTCCTCTGTGCACCACCCCACCCCTGACCTCCGCCATTCATCCCATACCTTCACCAGGGAAAATCTCGGCCTACCATCTCTTCCATTTGTCTCACAAAATTCAAATTCAGAATCTTTGATGGGCTGTCATCGAGAAAGGAAACCAAAGGAGGATGCCCTCCATTTCATTTCTTCACAGGAAATGAGATGCAAATCCCTTTTGCTATCTTCCCGAAAACGCCCCCTCCCCAAGTGCAAGCAAATCATACCAATGGGTAGCATGCAGATGAACCCGACCTCCTTCCTCAGTGGAGCAGGCCATTTCTTTACCTGTGATCTGCGGGTTACCAGCAGATGCTCAGGCCTCGCTGACAACTCTGTTTTGCCTTCCGGTCTCTGGGGCCCTGCAAGGGAAATGGATGGTGCCTCCTCAGCCGATGAGAGACCGGGGGCCGCACAGCCAAGCGAGCTGCTTCGCTCTCCCGCCCAGCAAGGGGTAGCGGAGTCCAAGCAGCGGTTTCCAAGGCAGCCGTGGCTGCCCCCGCCCTCCAGTTCGGCTTGCCCAGCCTCTGCTGCTTCTTCTAGCCTCTTCCCATTGAGACAAAAGAGCTTGACGAGAGGGGCTGCCTGGCCAATCAGCGGGCCCAGGGCCTGCCTCCCCACACAGCCTTGTCCCTGATGTTAATGCCTGCGAGAAGGGGGGAGCCTGCTGGCGGGGGCTGCGACAGAGCGGCGCGGGAGCGGGTGGCGCGGCGTCAAGTGCAGCTCAGACGCACGAACCGAGGCCCATTTACATTTCACCCGTGAGTTTGCTGCTCCCATCGCTTCCCTTCTTCTATCGCCTTCCGCCTCGGCTGTCCTCCACGCTTTGAGATCGGATGCCTTAAACACGAGGTGGGACAGAAAGCAAGTGAACAATAAGCGTTCTTCACCTTTGTATAGGGGGAAGGGGGGAGCATTTACTGAGCTCTTTCAAGGGTGCAAGTGCACTCGCACGGACATCCCATTTATTCTTAGCATCCTTGTGAAGGAGCAATGTGCCCATTTAACAGAGGGGGGGGTGTAGGCACCTAGGCAGTATGATTAGAAAGTGCAGAGCTAAAAGCTCAACACGCAGGTCATCATGTCTGACTTCAAAGGCTGATCCTTTTAAGCACTCCTCTCCACCACCAGATCAAGGGTTAGTGGAGAGAAGCCAACGTGATCGGAATGAGAGGACCAACTTAGAGCTATATTCAACTAGCGAGCAGGGATTTCTGCTATCTGCATTTTACAGACAAGAAACGGAGCCACAAAGTTTAGGACATCTTGCACTATATCTTATAGCAAATTAGTAACAGCCTGATACACTGCCTGGAAAACATTTTTATGTAGGTAATCTCAGACCATCCGAACAGCAGTCTTTATGCGATGGTAGTGCTGGGGAGTGTTGGGTTGTGAAGAGACACTGGGAAGAGGGTGACGGAAGAGGATGGTACTTTTTAGGTACATTATGCAGGGGGAAAAAACAACAACTGAGGCACTTTGCTTTCGCTTTTTTTTACGACTTTCACAGGGCAACAAGCTTCCTGTTGATAAAAGAACAAAGTAACGTTACTTCTTGGGGGAGGGGAATGGAGGTGTGGCTCAAGTGGTAAAGTGCCTGCCTTACAGGCTAGAGACCCTGCATTCGCACCTCCCGAACCTCAAAACACAAGTAAGCAAACAAAACCCCACAAAACAAAATTTTTTTGTATAGTGCTTTACGATTCTAAAGGAACTAAGAATCAGAGGAAAATGGCTCACCTAGAGTTAGAAGGTGAAGTCAAAATTTGAAATGAGACATTGAATCCAAAACTTATGCTCTTATCCAAAGTGTTGGCACCAGCATAGCTGTTTGGGAAATATTGGTCCAAATGCACATTGCTGGGCTCCAGCTCTGGGGACTTGACTGACAAGGACTGGAGGTCAGAAGTGTGATTCAGATCTTAACTGATGCTATAGTTGATTCTGAGGTGTAAGGAGGTTTGTAGAGCACTATCATGCTGAAGGTCTTGAATCTGTCCACAATGTATCTGTCATGAAACTTAATTCTACAGCAGAGGCTTCTGCCTAGATTCTTCCTCAAACTGTATTTAGCCAATTTGAACTTTGTGCATTTTTCTACCAGTCTTGGGGCTTGAACTCAGGACCTGGGCACTGTCCCTGGCTTCTTTTTGCTCAAGGCTAGCACTCTACCACTTGAGCCACAGTGCCACTTTTTTTTCTGTGTATGTGGTGCTGATGAATCGAACCCAGGGCTTCGTGCATGCTACACAAGCACTCTATCACTAAGCCACGTTCCCAGTCCACTTTGTGCAATTTTTCTGAAGATTTTTCAGATAGCTCTATGGCCCTCAAATAGTTAAGAACCACTGCTTTACAACCTTTCTTCCTAAGATCTTCCTCCTGAAACTCCTGCTTATGAGGAAGAAATGGGAGAAGTAGAACACTATTTGACCTGAGCCCCCACACCACAACTCTGCCACTGATAGAGTTCTTTCATTTCCTGGCTCAAGGATAGGTTGCTAGGTTGCCCTTCTGTAAGCTCTTCAGGGGACTTCTACTTTGCTGGATTTGGCATCATAGGCTCCAGAGAAGGAGCAACTCCATGGAAACGGCATGCAGGGCTGTCCAGAGTGAATGGGCCATGAAGCAGGGGCTAAAAAACCTGCTCCATTTTCCCTGACTTCTGGTTCTTAGAGAGCAGGTATTACTTCCCTAATGTAGACTGTGGCTAGCAGGTGCCTGTGGGGTTTGTTCTTGTTTTCTGATACTTAGACACAAGTCCTTCAACTACTGTTAGATTCATCTTCAGCCTGCTGGGGTATGTTATCTCTCCTTTCTACCTTCTTATTTACAAGCCCAATATGGAAGATTCCTTGGCGTCAACAGTGCAGATTTGAAGAGGATGCATCTTTCATCTCAGATTTGGGGCTTTCTTCTTGGAGGTGCAACAGTGGCGCCTTGGTATTAGAAGACACAGAGTTGGAGGCATTGAGAAGGCAGGTTGTTCACTCTGCAGTCAGGGGTGAGGCTGGCACTAACTGTTGGGTTTCCTTCAGATTCTTCCTTCTGCTCCTCAGCACCATGCCACTGGACCCTGACTTCTCTCTTCCACCCACCCTTATTCCATGTTTTTATTGGCTTCCTCACCTAATTAGATATCTGCACTTGGGGATGGGCCCAAACATAGACCTCATAATTAAGAGAAAAGGACTTGGTTTAAAAAAAAGTGCAGGAGTTGAACCAGTAGAAGAAAGCAACTGTCTCTTAGAGCAGAGTTGGGAAAAATATGTGCAAATTTATAAGCTGGCTCCAAATAGATACAGGGCATTCCTTATCTCTGGCCTTCATGTGGGAGTATGCTCTAAATGATGCTTCTAAAGAGACCACATTTTCCACGTTCAATAAATAAGCCTTTAAAGCCTGAAGGTTAGGAGATTAAGACTTCAGATGAAACAGTATTGGCTGCTTTTGGCTGCCTGCCTCTGCTGGGACAGGAATTTTCCATCTGTTATCTCATTTCAGCTTCCAAGCAACCCTTCCCAGACAGGCATTATGATCCCATTTTACAGGGTGACAAATTGAGTTTTAGGGAGGTTAAGTACTTTGTGTAGGGCCACAAAACTTGCAAGTGGAGCCACTAGGACTCTAGCCCAGGGACTGTCAAACGGCAGAGCCCATGAAAACTCTTTTTCATTTTCCAAACAAACAACTTAAAATGTATTTTGCAAGGTTTGTAGTATAACTCAGTATTACAGCAGTTGTATATCATAGATAAGGCCTTGGGTTTGGTTTTCAACATTACAAAAGGAAGGGAAAGGAAGGGAGAGGAGGGGAAAAATCGTTCTGCAGATTACCTGTGCTTTAGATCAATTGTAGCCTTTGGATTTGTTTAGTTGCAATCATATCCTAATTGCTATTTCATTTGTTAAGGTGCATTATACGATTTACCTCCAAAGTTTCTGTCTGTTCCCTACAACTTAATACAGTGGAGCAAACAAATGTGGCCATCTTTCTATATAGTTTGCCTACCTCCGTTCACTGTGTATTGCCAGTTGTTGTCCCCCCCCAACATTCCTGCCACAGCACTCTTAAGCCTCCATCTCAGGCCTCCTCCACCTAGAATGTCTATCCCCACCCTTCCACCTAAAAGAGTCTTTTCATTGTATAAGGACAGTGTCAGCTACCCTTCCTTAGAAAGTTTATTCATTAATAGTTACACACTAACTGTACATATTAATTGGATTGAGTATGTGTTCATATGTATGTACACCATGCATTGATCATATTCATCTACCCTTTTGCTATAGTCTTCCTACTCTCCCTCTTCATTGCTATTCTACTATCAAGTAGACTTTTTAAAAATGTCCTTCCACATACAATGAAGAATGTACTGTATTTACCATTCCAAGCATGGCTCACTTCACATGACATACTGTTTTCCAGTTTCATATATTTTGCTTTAAAGTTCACTCTTCTTTGTGGCTGAACACTATTCCACTGTATCTTTATCCATTCATCAGTTAATAGGCCCCTGAGTTGATTCCAAAACTCAGTCATTGTAAATAGTGCTACCTGCAATAAGCTTGGGCGTGTAGGTATTTCTTTGGTATGCTTATTTAATTTCCTTTACATATATACCCAGATGTATGCTAGCTGTGCAATCTTTCTACCATTATTGTCAGGATTACAAGTACACACCACCACATGCAGCTTCTCTTCATGCAGATGGTACCTCTGGGACTTGTCTGTCTGGCCTTGACACATGCTCTTCCTATTCTTAACCTGTCTAGTAGCTAGGATTACAGGTGTGAGTCTTTGATGCCCAGCTATTATTATTTGGGTTTATTTTTGAGGACCCTTCATACTAATTTCCATAGCAAATGTATTAATTTACATCACCACCAACAAAGTAGTGGGGTTCCTTTTCTACCAAATCTTTGCTAACACTGAGGTGTTTTTTTCATCCCAGGTAGAATAAATGTTCTTGTCTTTCTGCCTTAACCTTGGTTATTGCACCCTTTATTTTTGGCTTTATTGCTGAGCTGCGTCCTCCACCAAGCATTTGGGACCAAGTACAAGCACAGGGTCCTTTACATCTCTTGCTCCACTGTGATTTACCATAAGTATTTAGTAGCTGAACAATATTTGTGAGCTGACCAAATGTACAGACAAATGTGGGGCAGGATCTGGTATGGTCACCTGGAATACCTACCTGCTCTAGCCTGGCCAGGGCACTCTGGACTCCCCTAGGCTCATTTGACTGAGTGTAGGCATAGGAGGCTGATCAGGGGAGGTTTAGGTGAAAACTTCTCAAGACCAACTGTAAGCCCTTTCCATACTCTGTAATTCATGCTAAGGGGCCAGATCCCCCAGGATGTTTATGCTGTGCCTTTGCATTTACAGAAGAAAGCTCTTCCCTCCTTTGCAGAGGAACACGGGGGCTTGTTATGGAATACCACTCTTATCTGGTGCAGGAGCATGTGATTTGTGGAGAGGGATGGTGGAGTTGAGAAGAATGTGTTTTTTTGACACTTTGTATAAAGACAATCAAATAATGCATTCTCAACTACTTTTTATCATTTTATGTCATTAATCTTTGCAGCAACCTTTTGTGGTAGGTCTTATTCTCATTTTTTAGCTGAAAAATCCTAGACTGAATGAAACAGTGTCCTGCCCAAGGTCACACAGGTAAGCAGATTTTCTATATGCCACCAAAGCATCTTAGCAGAAAAATACATGAAAAAGTAGATTTCTTTCCTCCTATAAAAGGAAAAGAGTTCAATTTGTGGTGAATTCTTTTTTTTTTTTGTCAGTCAGCTCAACTTCTGGGTTTCTGGTGGTTAATCAGAGATAAGTGAAAGGATATGTCCCAGCCATCCCAGTGGACCATGCAGAGATAGTCACAGACAGGAGAAGAAGGTCTATAAGGAGGTTTATTAGTGGGGCCATATCTCCCACAGGAGAGGGAACAACATGGCGCTGGCTTCTGCACCTTATCTAGGTGGTAGCTTCTCTGGGGCTAAAGAGGAAGTAGGTAGGTCTTAATGGTGAGTGTTAGTGGCCTGTTATTGTTCTAGGGCAGAGAGTTGAAGTATGGGTGGATCTGGGGGAATAATGGGAGGACCTGAAGACCTAAGGTGGGGGAAATGCTAACAGTTAAGTGTCACAGACATTTCTGCCTTGGCTGCCTTAGAACCATGATCCTCAGATCTCAAGCCTCCTGAGTAGTTTGGATTACAGGCATGAGCCACTATAGCATGGTTATGAATTCTTTACAATGAATATATGATGGATAAGATATTTAAGGTAAGATATTTCTAAATTATTGTTCACCTTTTTTTTTTGCCAGTCCTGAGCTTGAACTCAGGGCTTGAGCACTATCCTTGGCTTCTTTTTGCTCAAGGCTAGCACTCTGCCAACTTGAGCCACAGCGTCACGTCTGGCCTTTTCTATATATGTGGTGCTGAGGAATTGAACCCAGGGATTCATGTATATGAGGCAAATGCTCTACCACTAGGCCATGTGCCCAGTCCTATTGTTCACCTTTAACCCTTTAAAATGGGCAGAAAGAACCACATGTAAAAAAGTAAAATTCCTCTATCAAGTATTGGTGTGAATTCACTCCCTAACCCCTGTGACACTACACAACTCTGGGGAAGCTTACAGAACATTTTGTCTTGTCTGCTCACATTATCACTAATATGGATGAGACCCCAAAATATAAACGCACTTCTAAAGATCATATAGAAATCTGATAACAGAACTGTTTCTTACAATACTGGTCTTCCATAATCTTAGCTTTTTTTTTCTGAATTATTCTGCCTCATGGAGTTTGTGAACACAGGTATACAAAAAGATAGGGAGGAAGTGGACATTACTGAACTCTGAGATAGAAGAGGGTACAAACATTTATCTCACCACACACCCTTATTTAGGCACAGGTACGACTTGGAAAAGGCCTTGGATGGGAGAGCTGAGGAAAGCTGTGGTTTCCTGTGAATTAGCAGACCTGGGTGGAGCCAGGCCTGACAGGAGGAAGAAGCCCTATTTGCCCTGGAGGGGATGGAAGGAGCTTTCAGAGTTGCTGCAGAGGGATGCAGGCTGTGACAGTATTGAGCCTTTGCTTCTGGTCAGTATTCAGTTAAAGGGCCAGAGTCTAAGTCATGCACACAGCCTCCCCCAGCTCTCCTTTTAGCCTAGACAGTAAAGGAGGCTGAGGTTTAAGACCTCCATGGAATATGGCAATGGCAGGAAGGAGGTGATGATGAACAGAACACAGGAGGCTGAGCTTCTCCTCTCTGGAAGCTGAAGTTAAGGTTTCCATGCAATGCTCGTTAGGGGAAAGTAAGTGGGAGGGGAGGTGGTACTGGGCAGGCCACAGGAAACTGAGCCTCTCCATCTCCACTAAGGGACCAATGTGGCTCCGGGGAAAGAGAAAGTTTTAGGTGACATCGTGGGATAGGGATGGGACAGGACAAGAAGCCAGGGGAAAGCATTGCTGAGGAGGGCGATTCTGGAAGGAGAAGCACTCAGTCCAAGTCAGGCTGTGGAGGTGGCAGCCCAGAGAGGCTGCAGTGGGGTCTCAGCCTGCAATCTACTCTCCCCCACTGTGTGGGCCCTAGCTGCTAATGTAGAGCCCCAACCCTGTCCCCACCCCAGACCACAGAGCTCAAGGTGCTGTATGAAACCTGTGCTGTACAATTCCCACCAGCCTTCCTGTTGCCGTCAGTGTAGATGTGAGACCTGCACTGAGCTTGCTCATCATGTCCTCTCCCCTTCCTCCTCTCTCCTACCCAGGCAGCTGGATGCTTCCTCTCCCTCACACAGTGCTCCCAGTGCTGCAAGCCTTGTCTCCTCAACCCAGGGAAGGAAGCACCAATGCCTCCAGGCAAAACTGCCTTGGGTCTCCACTAAGCCTCCTTTCTTTTCTTCTTTCCTTTTCCCTCCCTTCATTCTTCACTTCTTCCTTTCTGCTATGTTGCCTAGACTGTTCTGGAGCTCCTGGGATCAAAGGAATCTCTTTCTTCAACCTCCTGAGTAGCTGAGACTTAGAGGTTTGTGCCACTATGTCCAGCTCTCATTTCTCTTTGATCTCAAAAGTTCCTTCATGTGTCCTGACTCCCAAGTTGATTTTTATGCTTTGCCATTTGCTCCCTACATTTTTTGGTATAGGGAACAATAGCTTGTAGTCCTTACACTGCCTTTTCCCTACAGTACTGAGACTCAGAACATAGGGTAATGTTTCCTTCCAAGAGATAAGTTGTTTTGTCTTTGAATGATGTATTTATTTATTTATTTACTTATTTATTTTTTATTTATTATTTTGGTGCCCATCCTGGGGCTTAAACTCTGGGCTTCGGTGCTGTCCATGAGGGTTTTTTTTTTTGTTTTTTTTTTTTGCTTTTTTCGTCAAGGCTAGTGCTCTACTACTTCATCCACAGATCCACTTCTGGCTCTTTTTTTTGGTGGTTGAAGATAAGAGTTTCCCAACTTTCCTGTCACTTCAAACCCTGATTCTGATATCTCAGCCTCCTGAGTAGCTAGGAGTATAGGCTTGACCCATCACTGGCACTCAGCTTGAAGACATTTTGGACTGTCATATTGGGTAGATCTGCACTGATGCTATGAATAAGTAGTAAGCAGAATGAGACTTGGACCTAAACATGTTACAGTGAACAAGACAGGTGCTAATAATAAAGCACATGTTGCTCAGCAGGACACTAGCGTCGCACAATTGTATTCCTAGCTATTTAGGAGGCTGAGGCTATGAGGATCCTTTGTTTTTTTGCCAGTCCTGGGGCTTGGACTCAGGACCTGAGCACTGTCCCTGGCTTCTTTTTGTTCAAGGCTAGCACTCTACCACTTGAATCACAGCATCACTTTCGGCTTTTTCTATCTATGTGGTGCTGAGGAATCGAACCCAGGGCTTCAGGTATGGGAGGCAAGTACTCTACCACTAGGCCATATTCCCAGACCCTCCAAAACAACTTTTATTGGTGCAAAAAAAAACTGAAGTCAGACTTCACCCATGCTAGGCAAGAGTTCAGCCACTGAGCCATAGCCCAAGAACTCACCAAAAGTTATTTCTGAAGGTGCCCAAAAACTGTAGTGCAAAACTTTAATGGTTGGTAAAAAATTTGGAGAGGAGAATCTCCTCACTTTTTTCAGTAGATTCCTGCTCAAATTATAGCTGTCTCGTGGCAAGACCCCATCTATTTCCCATCTATTTCCTTCTCTTTCTCCTCCTCCTTCTTTTCTTCCTCCTCCTCCTCCTCCTTCTTATTTTTTGCTAGTCCTGGGGCTTGCAATCATAGCATGGGCACTGCCCCTGAGCTTCTTTTGCCCAAGGCTAGCGCTCTACCACTTGAGCCACAGCACCACTTCCAGCCTTTTCTGAGTAGTTTATTGGGGATAAGACTCTCAGAGACTTTCCTGCCCAGTGTGGCTTTGAACCGTGATCCTAACGCCTCAGCCTTCTGAGTAGCTAAGATTACAGGTGCAAGCCATCAGCAACTTGAAATGCTTTTTGGGATGTGTGATATTAGGGTTTGAACTCAAGGTGCTCTTACTGTTGTGCCATGCCTCCAGCTCTGATCTGTGCTTATTTTGTGGGTAAGGTCTCTCTTCCTGCCCGAGTACACATCTATCCACTTATGTTACACTTCTTGGAAGCTAGAATAGCAGCCAAGGGCCACCTTGTCAAACATGTGTTAAGAAGGATCCTCATATGGGGCTGAGAATATGGCCTAGTGGCAAGAGTGCTTGCCTCGTATTCATGAAGCCCTAGGTTCGATTCCTCAGCACCACATATATAGAAAAGGCCAGAAGTGGCACTGTGGCTCAAGTGGCAGTGAGCTAGCCTTGAGTAAAAAGAAGCCAGGGACAGTGCTCAGGCCCTGAGTTCAAGCCCCAGGACTGGTTAAAAAAAATACAAATAAACAAAAGTTGTTTTGGACAAGCAGCAAGGTGACATTGATCAATATGCACTGTATTCACAAACTGACATGTTCACTTGAAACCCCTTTGAAACTACCTACAGATAATTAAAACAAAAGGTGTTTTTTTTGAAACATCATAACAAACTACAACTTTAGAAGTTCCTAAGATGCCAAGTTTTCTGTAGTGAAAAGTTGAGTACAGTGGGTTTTGGAGCCGTCCCTCCACAGTCTCATGTTTTTTGCATAACAAAATTTGTTGTATTAGCAAAATACTGTATAGATGACTTTTAAGAAAAATTGCCTTTATTTTCATTTGAGGTTGATGAATTTCTTTTTTTTAAAGAACAGTATTGGGGTTTGAATTGCTAGTGGTCAATCATTTGAGCCACTCCTGTTGTCTCTTTTTTTTTTTTTTTTTGGCCAGTCCTGGGCCTTGGACTGGGCCTGATCACCGTCCCTGGCTTCTTCCCACTCAAGGCTAGCACTCTGCCACCTGAGCCACAGCGCCCCTTCTGGCCGTTTTCCATATATGTGGTGCTGGGGAATGGAACCTAGAGCTTCATGTGTAGGAGGCAAGTGCTCTTGCCACTAGGCCATATTCCCAGCCCCATGTCTTTTTTTTTAATTGGTTATTTTTTAGAAAAGGCCTATTTGATGCCCAGCCACTTTGGATCTCCTACGATTTGTGTTTCCCCATGTAGCTGGGATGGCAGGTACATAAAGCCAGGGCCAGCCATTGGTAAAGATAGAATCTCCTTAACTTTTTGCCCAGGTTATCTTCAAATCATGATCATCTAGATTTCCACCTCCCTAGTAGCTAGGACTACAGGCTTGAGGGACCTTGCCCAGCTAGTTTCATGAATCCTTAATCTCTTATGATGCACAGAAACTAGCCAAAGGGTTATGTCCTTAGACTGAGTTTCATAGGGCTCTGTTTCTAACCAAGCAGTGAAAATGCTTGCCAACAGGTTGACATGGACAGTGTAACTTATTTTTTTTTCCCCTCCTCTTACCAGTTTCTCCCATCTGCATCCAGTTTCCTTCAGCATGGGAGAGCAGAACCACTCTGCCGGGAAGGAGCTTCAGCACTGGACACAAGCAGAAGTTCCAGGAAAGAAAAGCTGGCCCTCCCAGGCCTACACCCTTGGAGCCATTTCCAACTTCATGTCTACATTTCTGACCTTCCCTATCTATAAGGTTGTGTTCCGGCAGCAGATCCATGCGATGGCTGTGTCAGAGGCTATGAAGCAACTTTGGCATGAAGGTCCTCAGTACTTCTACAGGGGGATCTATCCCCCTCTTCTCTCCAAGACATTGCAAGGGACTCTCCTGTTTGGGACATATGACAGCTTGCTGTGCTTTCTCTCCCCCGTGGGGCCACATCCCTTGGGACACCGCTGGGCTGCAGGGCTCATGTCTGGTGTGGTGGAAGCTGTGGCACTGAGCCCCTTTGAAAGAGTACAAAATGTGCTCCAGGATGGCCGGAAGCAAGCTCGCTTTCCCAGCACCGTCAGCATTCTCAAGGAATTCAACTCCTATGGGCTGTGGGGGCGACTGTCTCTGGGCTATTATCGTGGTTTCTGGCCTGTTCTTGTCAGAAACAGCCTGGGGAGTGCTCTGTATTTCTCTTTCAAGGATCCCATCCAGGAGGGCTTGGCACAGCAAGGCCTGCCCCATTGGGTTCCTGCCTTGGTATCTGGTAGTGTCAATGGGACAATCACCTGCCTCGTTCTGTATCCTCTCATTGTTCTGGTTGCCAACATGCAGTCCCATATTGGCTGGCAGAGAATGCCAAGTTTGTGGGCCTCTGCCCGGGATTTGTGGGACACTCGGGGCCGAAAGGTACTCTTGATCTACCGAGGGGGCTCCCTGGTTATTCTCAGGTCCAGTGTGACCTGGGGGCTCACTACTGCTATCCATGACTTCCTACAAAGGAAGTCTCATTCCAAGAAAGAGGTGAAAGGCTGACTAACTGCAGGAAATGTGACCATGGCATCTTTGCTCTAGATCTTGTCTGGTTGGTTCTATATAGCTTATTTCTTTGGCTTGATAATCTAATGCAATCATTTTTAGTATCTGTAAAACGTCATCACCTGGGAGAAGTTCCCAACGACTAGCCTGTTAAGCACAGATTAAGTCCAACAGGATCCCCTGGGAACCCTAGTCTACCCACAACTTCAGTAGCCTCACAGGCAAAAGGCCTGTGAATAAGTTGTAATTCAGATTCAATATAATTCCTGCCAGGAATTCCTTACTACAAGGAAACTTTAAAAAAAAAAAAAAGATGATCTCATACTGTCATTGTGTGGTTGGGATTCCTCCAGATGACCTCCAGACCAAAGTGAGTAGAACTCCAACTGCAATAAACTCTGCTAGACTCTGAGGATGGAGATTCCAGAAAACTTCTCAGCTGACTACATTTTCATGCTATGATTCACTGCCTCTATCACAACCCCTCTCTTCTGCTAGGGATCCTAGCCTTGGAAGCTCTGGCCGGAAATCTTAATTTTAACTGGCTTCTACTCATCAGGTGCAAGAACTGGTGAGTCGGGAGATTGGAGTGAGAAGAGACAGGTCCCTGGGTAGAAAGAGTATATTGAAGGATGCAAAATAGGAAAATTTTACTCTAGGTTGTTTGGGGTTAGCTGCTGGAACATATTTTAATAGCAAGATGATTACAGTGTTTAGATATCCCTTGTGTTTCTTGAAGACATCTGGAAGTAAAACAACCATGTCTCTTCACAATTGTTCACATATTTTGTTGAATGTAGCAACTGTGATATAAAGTTCTTCTTTTGTGTGTGCTAGTACAGGGGTTTAACTCAGGGCCTCATGTTCTTTCTTAGCATTTTCACTCAAGGCTGGTTCTCTGCCACTTGAACCACAGTTCTACTTCTGGCTTTTTGCTCGTGAATTGGAAATCAGAATCTTTCAGTTTTGTCTAGTTGAGCTGGCTTCAACCCGGATCCTCAGATCTTAGCCTCCTGAGTAGCTAGTATTACAGGTCACACAGATTCATAACCTGTCAATCAGAGCATTCAAAACATGAACTCTATATGCCTTTCAACTCAGCACACCAGTCCTGCTTACATAGACCACATACTTCAGTCCAAATGAACTATTGTCCTGCTCCTAAACACAACGTGAACATACCTGTGGCCACACTGAACCACACTGTCATTTCTACCTTGCAGGATTTCTTTTGGCCAAAGCCCAGCTCAGATGCCACCTTTTTCATAGGCCCTTTTCGCTTATTTTCCCCAACTGAATGTGATGTTAGTCTCTGTGATGTCCCATTTCCAAGAGCCTACCAACATGGCACTGATTGCACTGATGTGGCCTGACATTCTGTCCGTTCTCCAATACTTCCTACCAGACTGCAAACTTCTTGAAAGCCGGGATTCTTGTACGATTTTTTTTGTCAGTCATGGGGCTTGAACTCAGGGTCTGGGCTTTGTCCCTGAGCTCTTTTGCTCAAAGCTAGCACTCTACCACATTGAGCCAGAGCTCCACTTCCAGTTTCTAAGGGATTAATTGGATATAAGAGTTTCACAGGAATGTTCCTGCCCAGGGTGGCTTCAAACCATGATCCTCAGATCTCAGATCCTCCTGAGTAGCTAGGATTACAGGCATGAGCCACTGATGCCCATCTCTTGTATGAATTTTTAAATCCTCCATTGTGCCTAGGTGCTCAATAACGTGAGTGAATTACTGAATTGATTTACAAAGCTGTGATATGGTTTATATCCTCAGGGTGCTGTCCCTTGTACCTGAAAATAATGTTACTGATCCATTGTCAACAAGACACAGGCCTTTGGGTTGTGTTTTGTTTTCTTTTAATAGTGGATTTCATTTTGTGCTAATAAAATTGATGCCAATGATGGTAATAATAATAATAACAATAATAAAATTACTTACAATGGACACAATTTGATGAGTTTGTATTCTTTATGCCATGGTGTTTGTGTGTATATATGTGTGTGTACTGTGTGTGTGTGTATGTGTGCAGGTGTGCAAGATCTGGGTCTTGCACATAGGGCCTGGTGGCTGTCCTCTATCTATCTATCTATCTATCTATCTATCTATCTATCTATCTATCTATCTGTTGTTCAAGGGCTGGCAATCTACTACTTAAGCCACAGCTCTACCTCCAACTTAAGGGTTGTTAATTGGAGATAGGAGTCTCATGGACTTTCATGCTCAGGCTGGCTTCAAACTGCAATCTTGAAATCTCAGCCTCCCGAGGAGTTAGGAATACAGGGATGAGCCAATAGTGCCCAGCTCTGTGGTTGCTGTTTTAACCACCGTGGAAACTGAAATTTCACAAATGGAATCACATTGCATAGTTATACCATTTCTTTCAACTGTGGAATTTTGAGAATTTACTGGAAGACATATGTTCTCTCCTTATAGATGATAATGCCTTCCACTTGAATGCTCTCACAAAACCAAATGTGTCTTATTGTGTCTAGCAATGAAAATTCCCCATTGATTGCCATGGTTGGCAATATGATATCAGAATATTTGATGACAAGGTCAGCAGAAAATGGCTGTCCAGAAGAGCTGTTGGTTACCATCTACATCTGCAGATCCAGGTGGCTTAGAAGGCTGACATGAATCTTCCCTCTCTGCAGGTTCTATGTCCCAGGACTGACAAAAATATATTGGAGGAAATTACACTTACATTTGTACTGAATATTTATAGACCTCTTTCAGGGCATGATTCCTAAATCATAAAGTAATAATCTAATATAAATTAAAGTATTGCTGGTTAATTGAACATTAGAGTGTCTCGGACTTTCCTGCTCAGGCTTCAAAATGCAACCTCAGCCTCCTGAATGGCTGGGATTGCAGGCATGAGCCTCTAGTGTCTGGCCAGTTGGTAACAACCAAGTGGCCAACAACCAATTTTCCATGATAGCTTTGAGGGACATTCTGATAGAAATGTCCAAATTTAACGGTTATAAAACATCAATACTGGGCTGGGAATGTGGCTCAATGGTAGAGTGCTTGCCTAGAATGCATGAAGTCCTGGGTTCGATTTCTCAGTACCACATAAAAAGAAAGAGCTGGAAGTGGCATTGTGCTAGCCTTGAGCAAAAGAAGCTTGGGGACAGTGCCTAGGCCTGAGTCCAAGCCCCAGGATTTGCAAAACCAAACAAAAACATAGATACTGTGAATGTTCCTGATACTTTACATAAATGCAGATATCTCTAGTGTATTTACTTAAAAACACAACTACTGATTTTTGTAGTATAAACACCTTTACCTTAAGATGATACCTAACTTCCTAATGGCCTTCCAGTTCATAGTTAACCTTTCCAATTGTGCCACCTGCTGGACAATACTTGCTATTATCAGGCTTAACTTTTGCCTATGCAGAAGTATTTCAAAATTCTATTTTCCCAATTACTAATAATGTTCAGCATCTTTACATATGTCTGTGGGACATTAGGGTTTCTTTCTTCCCAAAGAATTTATCCAAAATACTCACTTTTTTCTATTAGGTTGTGTAACCATTTCAAATTAATTTGTGGGAGTTATTTTTCTAACTTTAGTCCTTTGTTCTTTATATGTGTTGTATGTGTATTTTCTCACTTGGTTGCTTATTTTTTATCTTTCTGATGGTTTGTTTTAATAAGTAGAGCTCCTAGTTATAATATAGCCAAAGTTATCAATCCTTTCTTCAAAATAGTAAGTACAGTTTGTGTCCCCTACCAAGGAAATCCTTCTCTGACCCCAATGTCATACAGGTCTTCCATTATATTAACATCTAAAAATTTTATAGTTCAACCTTTCATATTTAGGTTTTCAATAAACTTTGAATTGACTTTTGTGTAAAATGTGAGGATAGAAGTCTAATTTCATTTTTTGTTATACATAATGATATATGTATGTGTGTACGTGTATATATATCAAAGTGTCCTAATATAATTTGTCAAAAAGCTTTTCCCCTTGGGGCTGGGGATATGGCCTAGTGGCAAGAGTGCTTGCCTCATATACATGAGGCCCTAGGTTCGATTCCCCAGCACCACATATACAGAAAATGGCCAGAAGTGGCGCTGTGGCTCAAGTGGCAGAGTGCTAGCCTTGAGCAAGAAGAAGCCAGGGACAGTGCTCAGGCCCTGAGTCCAAGCCCCAGGACTGGCCAAAAAAAAAAAAAAAGCTTTTCCCTTCCCACTCCTTTATAATACGAACTGTTCTTGGGACTATTTCTGTCTGCTCTATTTCACTGGTCCATTTCTAACCTAAAGTCAACATATACTGTTTTATTGTTGCAACTAATTTTTTTTAGTACCCGTGCTCTCATTTTTTCACTAATGGCTGGAGCTCTGCTACTTGAGCCACACCTCCACTTCTGGCTTTTTGCTAGTTATTTGCTGATAAGAATATTACAGATTTTTCTGCTCTGGATGGTTCAGGACCTCTCTATTCATATCTCAGCTTCCTGAGTAGCTAGGATTACAGGCATGAGCTACCCGTGCCTGGCTAATTATGGTAACTTTGAAATAAGTCTAGGTATCTGATGGGAAGTCCTCTCACCTCACTATTGTTCCTCAAGAGCTTCTTAACTATTCTAATCACTATGTACAAAAGAAAAACAGATATAGTGATTTCATTTTCTGCAAATTGCTGTGCATATTTTAATTTCTGCAAAGGTAATTGTAGTTCAGTGGTAAAATGCTTTCCTAGCATGTGCAGGGCCCTGTACTAAATTTTCAGAACCATAAGGAAGAAACTATTAAATTTTAATATAAAAATAGTTTGAGATTCTAATTTTAATGTTTCCTAATGTGTCACGAGTCCCCATAGTTATTTACATATCTTGTTAGATTTTTTTTTTTGTTTACAGTCCTGGGGCTTGGACTCAGGGCCTGAGCACACACTGTCCCTGTCTTCTTTTTGTTCAAGGCTAGTACTCTACTACTTGAGCCACAGCACCACTTCTGGCCATTTCTGTATATGTGGTGCTAAGGAATCAAACCCAAGGCTTTGTGCATGCTAGGCAAGCACTCTACCGCTAAACCACATTCACAGCCCCTCTTGTTGGATTTTTATTAGTTGCCTAATTTTTAAAATAAATTATTGAGAGTAAAAAGAATTCTCACAAATAGGACTTTCATGAGTTTCTTACAGGTAATGCTTTCTTGTTTTGTCCAAGAGAACATATGTAGGTTAAGAAATCAGAATTTTTTTTTTTTGCCAGTCCTGGGGCTTGGACTCAGGGCCTGAGCACTGTCCCTGGCTTCTTTTTTTTTTTTTTGCTCAAGGCTAGCACTCTGCCACTTGAGCCACAGCACCACTACTGGCCATTTTCTGTATATGTGGTGCTAGGGAATTGAACCCAGGGCCTCACGTATCGGAGGCAAGCACTCTTGCCACTAGGCCATATCCCCAGCCCCTTCAGAAAAAAATTGGTTACATAGGTAGCTGGCTATCTTTTGATGATATATTCATCATTATATGTATTGATCAATATAATATTATAAAGTTGCCAGTGATCCATTAGATTTTCAAAAAGTGAACAGTGGCCATCAGTGAATCATTCCTGCTTTCCTAACTGTTCAGAAGCTGAGGCCTGGAGGGTTATTGTTTGAAGCCAGCCCAGGCAGAAAAATCTGCAAGACTTCATTTCATATTAAGCAGCAAAATGCTAGACTGAAAGTGTTGCTACCTGGGAGCAATAAAGCCAAGTGGGAGCATGAGGCCCTGAGTTCAGGCCTCAGTAACAACACAAACACCCAGGCATACACCCAGGCACACACCCAGGTGCGCACACTCGCATGCACGCGCGCGCGCACACACACACACACACACAGAGAGAGAGAGGAGAGAGAGAGAGTAAATAACAGTCC
The DNA here is from genome assembly GCF_023159225.1 of Perognathus longimembris pacificus. Taxonomy (NCBI): domain Eukaryota; kingdom Metazoa; phylum Chordata; class Mammalia; order Rodentia; family Heteromyidae; genus Perognathus; species Perognathus longimembris. The sequence continues at coordinate 37,157,032 of NC_063188.1, forward strand.
TTAAATAGATGATGAGATTGAAGAATTGTCAATGCAATACAAAAATGGCATAAGGAAACTATTTGCCTGCCTACTTAACATTTTCACTGAGATTCAGGTATTCCAAGCTTACTATGCCAAGGATTGAGCTTTTCCTCTCTCTAGGTTTTCCACTTCATTCTCTGGTACTTTCAATACAAAGAATACTAATTTTAGGAAATGGAGTCATGAGGGTATCAGAACAAAGAGCAGAAAATGCCCTGAACAGACCAGATCAACTTTAATGAAAAGTTGAAGAGGAACACCTTAGTGACCAGTGGAGAGTCAGTCGACAGGAGGCGTGATGGAGTCAGAGGTGGAGGGACTTGACTAGGATAATGGTTAGGGGGCAGGGTTACAGGGAACTCCAAGGTTCAAAGGGTGGGGGGGCAGGGTTGCAGGTACTTTGAGGCTTCAAAGAGTTTCACAAGTTTATGGTGCAGGTCTGGCTTAGGAGTCTATTGTTTGAGTAAGTCTCCTGCCTTATTGTTTGCAAGTCTGTCTCTCAGACTCCATAACCTGAGGGGTGGAGGAGTAGGGTTTCATACTTAAATTAAGATTCTGGGCTGGAGAAATCCTGGAAGATCCCCTGGGGGAAGGGTAGTCAGTGAGCAGTGCAGTGGGAACAATATTGAGTTATTGAAAGAAAACAGATTTCCATCACCAGACATATAAGGGAATTCATTTTCAGTCACCAGTGTTTTTCCCGTGCCTAAATATTTGTGCCACACATAAGTACTCAATAAGTTTGTAGATGATGATTTGATTATTTGTAGAATGAATGGACTGTGTCCTCCAAAACTGTTCAATTAAAATTTTTCACTGGTCATGGTGACTCAGGCCTGTGATCCTAGCTGTTTGGAAAGCAGGGATTGGAAAGATCGTGAGTATATGTTCCAGTTTTTGAGTCTCCCCAAACCAACTTAAAAAACTCTGAAACCAAAGTGTCACTAGAGTATACAAGAAAGGGTAGGGTGAGGTGAGGGTAGTTGAGACATTCTTGTTGATCTTTGTAGGTCTAAGCCATTATACACGAGCCATATGTAAAATGAGGGACGCAAGTGAGGCTTAGTTCTACTTCTATTTTCCCTTAAACGGGCTATAGCACGTGCCCAGAAAATGACCCTAAACCTTCAGTAAGTTAATAAAGTACCCGGTTTTAACTCTCCTCTCCTAACAGGCAGCGTGAGTTGCTGCTATCCAAAATTGTGTTCTGCCATGAATTTTCTTTTTGAAAAAACTTCCATGTCGAGTTTCAGTCTTCAACCTGTGTTTTCTGTTAGTCAAGAAACATGCTAGAGATTGAGGATAAAGGCAGTCTCAGCAGATTCTCCCGTGGTTTTTCTAAATTGCCTGCTGTCAAATTTAGTGGCAGCACAAGTGAGAAACGTGCCTTTTACATAGGACAGCATCACTTCACAGAGGTCTCCATGAAGCTGTACTCCCCCCCCGCCCCGCCCCCCGAGCCCCGGTGCCTTCACCCTGAGCTGCACCGCTGCTCACCTGCCTGGCTAAGGATTGGGACAGAGATCACTGCTTCCGGCGTCCAACCCGGCGGTCATCTCAACATTCGTCTATTTAACAAAACGGCGGAGAGCGCTGGAGTGCATTTCACTCCAGGGAAATACCGACCCCCTAGACAGAATCGGCTAGAGAGGGTGAGCAAGTGGGCTCTCCAAGGACTCGTCCCCGGGCTGGTCCGAACCCCACACGGAGACCTGTTGGTGAGGCGGGGGTGTCCCTGGCCTCTTAAAGCCGGGGTGCGAGCAGCCGGGATGGAGGTGCAGGGAGGACGGGGGTGGGGGGCGCTGAAATCCCGAGCTACAGCTCGGGAAGGCGGGACCAGAGGCGAGCTCGGGATCCGCCGTCCAATCGCAGAGGTTTGGGGCGAGGCCTGAGGGCGTGGCCCGCTGCAGGACTTAAAAAGACCCGCGCGGGACCCGTCAGCTACTCAAGCATCCCGGAGCCAGCTAGTGGTCCTAGTCTGCTGAAATCTTTGCCTGAGCCACCAGGCGTCCAGGTGACAATGCGCGGCTGGGTCTGTCGGGAGGACTGGAGGGCGCGGGGCGCCTGCTGTGTTTGGGGTGGAGGAGGCCGAGGTCTCAGCCGCGGGCGTTCCGCGTCTGCGCGTCGAGTGGGGGACGAGGGAGAGCCCGAGCCTTTGTTTCCTCAGGGCGCCGCCTCCAGGTTTTCAGTTAGTGATGCTGAGCCTCCTGGGGGTCCCTGGACGGCCGGAGCGGGGGACCCCGGAGCTGGCCAGCCGCATCGCTGCAGCTCCCAAACCCGGGGGGCGGGCAGGGGAGGAGCAAGGGTTTTCGGGGTCTTGGCCCCTTGCTCCCTCGCCCCCATTGGGCTAAGGCAGCGACAGCGGCAAGTTACTTTGAAATGAAGGCAAACGGCTCCTGACCGCCCGGCCGACCATGCTTTGATTAATCCCGGTTTCTCTAGCGTTGCCTTTGGCGAAGGACTGCTGAGACGAGAGTCTTAGGGCAGTCTAGAGTGGATGGAGGCGTGTTTGGAACTTGTAGCTCCGTGGGGACCCCTCCTTTCTACTCCAGAACCAGCCCTTTCTCCCACCAGGGTGGGGCCAGGCACACACGGGAGAGACCTCTCCCCTCCGGTTCGTCGTGGCTGCTTATTGTCCCTTATGATCAAACCCGGAATGATGGGTGGGCACCAAACATCTCATTCCCATAGCCAGGCACCTCTTCCCCATGCCAAGAAGATGGGGTGAAATGAGACTCAACTCATTCTGCTGAAGTCTCAAGTCAGATCCTAATCACCTGTTCTTTCCCACAGTGTTTACAGACCCATGCCACAAGATTGCATGACTTGTGTAAATTGGTTAGGCTGAATTAAATCTCTCCTCCTTTTACTGTAGCATCTTAATCTACTGTCTTTGGATACTTAAAGTAGAAATAAGTTGGCCCAATTTTGTGTATGTGTTGCTTTTTTCTCTTGGAAAATGCAAAAACACCTAATTAATTAAGAAGTGAACATAATCAAATAGTTCTGCCCCTGTTACCATGCAATCCAGTCATTGTGGTAACTCTCTCCCCCTCCACTCTCCCTCTTCCTCCACTTCTTCCTCATCTTCACCTGCTTTTTATATCTGCCCATGTGCTTGTGTCTCCTCCATTTTACCATTTGCTATGATTTTAAAAGTCAGACAGAGTGGATCCAGGCTTACTGGGCATCTTGATTTGTAGTGCATCTTCATTCATCATCACTTTCTGCCTACCAGAAATAGTCTAATGATATGGAATTCAAAATATTTTTAATAAAAATGTATCTTTTCCAAGTCCGTTGACTATTTTCCTGATAAAAATCATCAGGAAAAATATACACTACTATTAAGACATTTTACTTTTAACCTCTTGGTCTAATGGACATTCTTAGATAACTTTAAAAATTGTGGGTTTTTTCCAGCCTTTTACTCAAGATGAGTGATAAACCAGACATGTCTGAAGTGGAGAAGTTTGACCGATCAAAGTTGAAGAAAACTAATACTGAGGAAAAAAACACTCTTCCCTCAAAGGAAAGTAAGTAATGGGGGATTTCTGGTTGAGACAAACAGTGGAGAAAGTTGATAGGCTCTGTAAATAAACATTTTTCTAGTAAATTTTGTCACAAGTTGAGCATTAGAATACTACTTTGTTTAGTGCAGCAGTTAAAATGTCAAATTGACTGTAATTGAGGTAAGTAATTCCCACCTGACAGGTCCTACTAGTAAGGAGGAAGAAGAAAATTAATTTTGTGTTGGAAAATTACTAAAAGTATCGCATCAAAATTAACCTTGGAGGGCTGGGAATGTGGTGTAGTGGTAGAGTACTTGCTTAGCATGCACAAAGCCCTGGGTTTGATTCCTCAGCACCATATAAACAGAAAAAAAAATAAACCTTGGAAATGGTCAAAACCTTAATTTTGTCCACTTTTTGTTATCTGGTATTTTTTCTGCATCTCCAAATTTGAGGCGTGTGATCTCATCCTTTAAAGAACCATGCAAATGCTGTACTTTTGACATCCTTCAATCATAACATAAAATAGATGAGAAAGTTTAGATTTTGAGTATACTTTAAAAAGTGGAAATAGCATAAATCTTCCTCAAATCACAAAAACTGAGTTGATATGGAGCCTAATGAATCTTCAGGTGGTTAACATGCATACAGACATCACTGAAGATTTGTGATTGTGAATTGGTATTATATATTTAAAGCATGTATGGCAGCCTTCAATGATTGAGAAAATTCTTTGTTATGATGCTGGGGCTCAAACCTAGGGCCCTGTGAATGCCAGGTGAAGACTCCCACTAAGCTATACCCCCCAGTCTGGTAGTGAAGAGTTCTTTTGCAAGAAACAAACTAATCTTTGGAAAACATTCTCTTATTGACTTCTTGTTTGTTTTTCTCCCTAGCTATCCAGCAGGAGAAGGACTGTATCCAAACATCCTAAAATGGGGACATCCTCTCAAGAACAAGCTCAACACTACCTGGGAGGCTTGTTTTTGTAAAGCAATGTGTAGCAATTTGAGGCACCTGCAGATGTTTTCCCTAGCTATGTTCCCTAAGAGGTCAGCAGTAACCAAGTTCCCTTAAATTTGTTTTTAAATTGAAATTCCAGAGAGCAGATGCACAATAATCTCACTATTGATGACCCTTCTGTGTAACAGAGCAAGCCAGTTTTAACCTAGTAGGTGCCTTCATTGCTTATAATCATTAAAAAGTTGAATGCTTTTGCAGCTTCTTGACTTTCATTTCAGTTATTAACATTAACATAATAAATATAGCCATGGTTTTCCAGCAAAGGAATGGAATTAAACAAGGTTCTCCTTTCCACCAAAATTGCTGAAGAAAAACTTCTTTAGCAGATGATGCATGGGAGAAATTCTCTCTTTGTCCAGATTCAGTGAATTTTGACTGGCAGATGCTAAGTGCTATTCCCCTACAGTTAGAATTACAGTGTTAAAGAACCTGGGGAGAGGAGATCATGTAGACCCTCTTTTTTTTAAGGTCCTGGTGCTTGAACTCAGAGCTTGGACACTGTCCCTGAGACTCTTTGTGCTCAATGTTTGCACTCTACCACTTGAGCCATAGCACCACTTCTGGCTTTTTTGAGTGGTTTGTTGGAGATAAGAGTCTCACTGGGATGATTCTGCCTGGGCTGGCTTTGAGTGGCTAGGATTACAGGCGTGAGCCACCCGCGCCCAGCTATATAGGTCCTCTTAACTCAGAATGAATAAATGGAAAAATGGAGTCTAAAGTGATCTGTACAAGATGAAAAAGAACTGGAACTCAAGCTTGTTCCATTGCCTTCTGGAATAATATTTTTCACCTCAATGAAAGGTAACATTTAAGGTTAGAGTTAGACAGGGAAGGGAGCAAGAATCACTTCTTAAAACACACCACACTACATTAAACACTTTCTTTTACTGTGTGTACACTGTGTCATTTAACATCTGGTAATGACAGCAGTGAACCTCTGAGTCTGGTTCTTGTTTTCATGGTGAACATAGTGCTAATGAATGAATTGGTTCTCTCCCATTCATAATCTATAACCTCCACTGTGACTATACCTGGTGAGAGGGTCTTCTAGCCATAAGGACTGAGTTCTAATTTGATAGGCCTTCGACACTGAGAAGAGGAAGAGATACATCTCTCCCTTGTGAGGACACAGTGAAGGTGACCCATCCACATACCAGAAAGAATGCAATCACCAGAGCCTGACCCTGATAGACCTGAGATTTATAGAACCGTGGGCAAATTCTACCCTAACCAGTCTACAGTATTTTGTTAGAGCAGCTTGCACTAATATAATAAAGTGCATATACATGTATTTCAGTCCTTTCCCATAAGTCATTATCACTTTAAATTTCTAAAACCCAATCATCTACAATTCTGCAGTTAAAACTGTTGGCCACAAAGTATAGCCTTTCATACTGAGACCTATCAGTTTACCTACAAAAGGAGTTAAATTATACAATCCTATTTGCAGCCTCTTAGTGTCTTCCCTCTCCTAAGTACTCACATCTTGACACTATCACAGTGTTTGTAAGAAGTGGATGCTATGTTGTTGGCATAAAGTCCTACAACAAAACAGGTGGATCAATGTGCTTTCTAGGCAGCTGATAGCTACTACTTGAACCATTTATCAACACTTTTTTGCTTTTAGTTCTTTTTTGACTAGGGTCTTATTCCTTGAACAATGATCTTCCTACTTAGCCCTCCCACTCACTTGGGATTACAGGTGTAACCTACCATACCTAAGTTGTTTGCTGAGATGAGGTCTTGCTGAATTTGTGTCTAGGCTGTACCTGAACCACAGTCCTCTTGGTCTCTGCCTCCTGAATAACTGGACTTACAGGTGTGAGACACCATACGTGGCCCTCTGCATGAGGATTTATATCATGGATGACACCTTGTTGATCACCAATACCCTTACCTCCAGCCTGGAATAGCTGTCCAATAGAATCAGCCCCCTTTAGTGACATGCTGCTTGATCAGTAACCAAAATGTTTCCTAGGATTGCACTGGAGACTCATATAACAGTTAATTTGAAGTCTGCAGTTGTGGGTCTGCCCCACAATTATGCAGATGGGGAACCATCCTGAATGTAGATAAGCTCATGGTTGCTCCCATCAGATCTCTGGATGCTGATTCTGTCATCCACTACATTTGCTCTCATTTTGCACTAATTGAAAAAGTGAAGATGTTATACATCCGTGAGAGATTCAGCACCTCTGCATCTGTACATTCATACGGCTCAAAGGAAAACTTAAGCATTGCCAGGTGAGCTGGGGTTGTATGGTGATTCCTAGTGTTTTGTTGTATCTAATAACTGTCCTTTACATTCAAGAATTAAGTGCTAAAGTGAGTGGTGAAAACAGGTGAAAAGACATGCAATTGTCAAGTGAACACTAATTTGAGGTGGTGAAAGCAACTGCCCACCTAGTATAGTTTTTCCCTGTACTTAGTACATATGTAATGTGGAGTTACTCACTAGGTTTGCTTGCCTTACTGATAAGGGGGAGATTTTTCTTCAGTAAGCAGGGATTGAGATTTTAGGACCTTGTTCTCTACTCGTTTGCAAAATCAACAGTACTAAGGCTTATTGTAATAGTTACAGATATGGGGCAAGAAAAAGGCTGAAATGAAATGGTTGTCTTTTTATACATATCCAGATTTTTTGAAAAAAATCAAGGTCAGTGTTTTCATACTTTAGTCCTGCCCATGTACATAGGCAGATATAATCTGTTACTGAAAACAGAAAAGAGCAAGTGAGTTTTATAATCACTCTAGAACTAAACCAATACATACTTACATTTAATAAGAATCTTTGCCCTTGGTCTTTTATCTGTGTGAAAATATGTATGACTTTAGCCTTAAAGGATTGCTGTTAATAATGGCTCACCTCAGGTAGATAGGGCTAGAAAGTGGTAGACATAACACATGACTAACATGTGGCCCATCATACCTCTATTTCCTCCCACAATGCTCTGGGTTCCTGCTCAATCAAACGAGCCTGGAAGGCAAACCCACACAAAACCCATCCAGCACTCAGTGCAAAGCCCAGGGAAGAGACACGGGACACATCCTCATGCCTTCTGAGAGGACTCTATTTGACTTCTAGTTCTATATTGAGTTCCAAGTTTGGGATATGTTTTATTAAAAAGTTGGAAAGCTGGGAATGTGGCTTAGTGGTAGAATGCTTGGCTAGCATGCAGGAAGCCCTGGGTTTGATTCCCCAGTGCTGCATACACAGAAAAAGCCGGAAGTGGTGCTGTGGCTCAAGTGGCAAAGTGCTACCCTTCAGCAAAAAAGTTCAGGGACAGTGCCTAGGCCCTGAGTTCAGGCCCCAGGACTGGCAAAAAAATTAGTTGACCTGGAGCTGGTGGCTCACACCTGTAATCCTAGCTATTCAGAAAGCTGAGACTTGGAGGATGTTGTTTCAGAAGAAAAGTCCTTAAGACTCCATTCTGCAAAATAACCAGCAAAGTGATGGACTGAAAGTATGCTTCAAGTGTACAGCGGGAGACTTCAGTGCTTGTGTGAGGTCTTGAGGACAAGCCCTAGATCTGGCACACACACAATAAAGACTTGAATGAATAAGTTTAATTTTTATATCAGCATTAGTATTTTATGGATTGCCAACTGCAGAAAAAGTACCTTTGTATAATGTTAATAATACAAACTCTTTTGAGAATATGAGTGAAAAATGTAAATGTTATTACTAAAATAATTATGATCTAATCCTTATGAAGTGTGCTCAAGGAAAATTTGTTTCAGAAATTATTTTTAATTAACTAAATGTAGAACAATTAACTACAAATTTATTGTTATCCTTGGAGTAAAGTGAACTAATGTATTAGATATATGATTAATTTTTCATAAGGAATCCATTAATTTGAAGGATGCTGTTTTCCAGCCCCAAACTCAAGGTGAGCACTTAAGGCCAGTGCCTTTTAGATCAAGTGGTGGCTCTGAAAAGAGCCTCTGGGTTTCAATGTTCAGAATGTGCCATAATTCTGCTCATCTATTCTAGGTGAACATGGCCACTGCCCTGGTGGCCTTGAACGTGGTGAGATTGCCTATGTGCCCAGGCAGCAGGAGGCACACGGCCCTGTGAATCTATGCTGACATGAGGATAGAGCGATTCTTCTGAAGGACCAGGTTCTGCATTCATACATTCCTGTGGTAAAATTTTTTCCAAGGAAAACAATGGATTTTATTGAATGGTTGCATTTAATCATTTTTTCCTACATGGTCATTCTGACATTTAAACTCCTTGGTCCTGCTGTCTTAGGAATCAGGGCACAGTTAATTTTGTCATTATGACATTTACCTTTTCCTACCTCTGATTCTCCCAGCACTGTTGGTGGGATTATGCAGAGATTGGTTGCATGTGATGTGGTTGGAAATAAAGCACAGAAGCTAATATGAAAATAAAACATAGGGACTGGGAATATGGCCTAGTGGCAAGAGTGCTTGCCTCCCATACATAAAGCCCTGGGTTCAATTCCCCAACACCACATATATAGAAAATGGCCAGAAGTGGCGCTGTGGCTCAAGTGGCAGAGTGCTAGCCTTGAGCAAAAAGAAGCCAGGGACAGTGCTCAGGCCCTGAGTCCAAGGCCCAGAATTGGCAAAAGAAAAAAAAAGAAAAGAAAACATATCCTAGTATACTTTTTTTCATAAGACACCCCCATATACAGATTTCATTAAATGTATGTATGTAAAACAGATAATACAGAAATATCTAAATCAAATTTGCAAGAAATAATTTGCATTTCAAGCTCCCTAGAGTCTAAAATTACTATTCTAATTCTTTCAGACTGTTCTTTTTTAAACATAAAAGCCTTCATGTGGTCCAAATATGCATGGATGTTCGGACTGTCCGATTATTATACCGTCAATCTCAGTTACGACTTGCTCATCCAATCAGAGTTCTGTAGCTTCTAAGCACAGCCATTGGCCAAGACAGGTTTCTGAGATAGAGCCATTAAGATCATGCCTGAAATTCACTAGAGACACAGGGTGAGTCTTCCTGTGGTTGTAAGTGTGCCTGTTTTGTTTTTAAAGCATGGTAATTTAAAAATAAGAATTTTCAACTGAGCATGATATATGTCTCTTGCTGCATGCATTAAACTTAGAGGAGGAAGGTCAGAATTTAGGAGAACAAAAATTCTGTTTTTCTCAAGTGATTTGAATGTTAATATTCATATTCATGTTTCCTAATATCCACTGTTTTCTTTGAGGCTCAAATCTTTGCATGTTTTTTAAAAGCCCTAGGCGAATTTTCTTGGGCCTGGCCACGTGGCTACTGTATATGTTCTTGATACATTGTATATTGTATATATGTTTACCTGACCTAGAGAAGGGAAAGAAAAACAGGGCATAAGATATCACAAGAAATGTACACACTTCCCAACTATGTAACTGTACCCTTTTTGCACAACACCTTGTCAAAAAAATTTGTGTTCAATAAATAAATAAATTAAATTTAAAAAATCTTTGTATGTTTATATGCTTTCAAAATAACTGTAGATACTTTTTTCTTACGTTAAATAATTTTTTATCATACATACAATGACTTTTCATATAACAACAGGAATAAGTTTTATATGCAAGGATAACTTTGGAACAATATTTGAATATCATAGTAACAAACACTACATTTTTAAGCACAAGCATTAACCACAGTACAAATTATACGACTTAGTGTTTTGTTTTGTTTTTTTGCCAGTCCTGGGGCTTGAACTCAGGGCCTGAGCACTGTCCCTGGCTTCTTTTTTTTTTTTTGAAACTTTTTAAAAAAAGTTTATTATCAAACTGATGTACAGAGAGGTTACAGTTTCATACATTAGGCATTGGATACATTTCTTGTACTGTTTGTTACCTCATCCCTCATTCACCCTCCCCCCTTACCCTTTCCCTTTCCCCCATGAGTTGTGCAGTTTATTTACACCAAATAGTTTTGCAAGTATTGCTTTTGTAGTCTTTTTTTACCCTGTGTCTCTCGATTTTGTTATTCCCTTTCAATATCCTAGTTCTAATACCAGTATACACGGTTTCCAATATACTCAGATAAGATACAGAGATAGTGTAGGTACAACCACAGAAAGGGGATACAAGAAGATCATCAATAATAGAAGCTACAGGGCTGGGGATATGGCTTAGTGGCAAGAGTGCTTGCCTCATATACATGAGGCCCTGGGTTCAATTCCCCAGTACCACATATGCAGAAAATGGCCAGAAGTGGCGCTGTGGCTTCTTTTTGCTCAAGGCTAGCACTCTACTTTTTGAGCCACGGCGCCACTTCCAGCTTTTTTGTTTATGTGGTGCCGAGGAACCGAACCCAGGGCTTCATGTATACCAGGCGAGCACTTTACCACTAGGCCATATTCCCAGCCCACGACTTCGTGTTTTTAAAAGAATAATAGGGATTCTCCAGCCTATCTTAAAACTAAGAAATCCATGTATATGAGAAAGAAAAACAATTAGGGCCATAAAGGAAATAAAGAGAAATGTTACAGTTCCAGTTAAGTCCTGACCACCTTCCTATTTATTTGATGTGTGGGTAAGAGATAGGTTCTGCTCCAGCTTTGCATTTATGGTTTTAAATCATCATATTTAAAAATTGGTAATCCAACATCTACAAGAAATCACACCTGTGATTCATCAACATCCAGGTTGAATCAGAAGGAGGCCCTTACTGCTTGAGCCCAGCAACCTGCCCACACTGTAGGTCAATAGCTGTGGCTGCAAGAGTGCAGAACTCAGATTAGTCAAGCAAGCTAAGACTGGAGTCTGGACTATTCTCATTGGAGGTTCCCACTGTCTATGAATAATTGCACACTATGAAAGTCCTTTGTTTAAAACAACAACAACCGATTATGTGCTTAAAAAATAAGAACCAGATTAATCAGAAAGCAATAAAATAATTTTAAACTCTAGGAAGCTTAAAATATGAATTGCTTCCTGGAAAATAGTGTAGTTTTTTCTATTATATGATTGTGTCCTCATTCAATGATTTAAATAGTTCTGTATATGGCATATCTAAGGAAAGTTTGACTTGAATATGAATGATTTTTACATCTGCCTTTGACTTTATCTGTATCCATCTAATAAAAAACACATTGGATAAATTTCACAGACATGTGGCCTAGATTGAGAATGAAAAAGATAAATGACATTAGTAATGAGTAGCCTAGAAATATAAGTGGAAGAAATAATCATTCAATAAAACTATTAAATGTAGAATCAATAAACTAATAACTTTTTATTTTCCTTGGAATAAATGGAACTACAGAAGTGACAACGGTTTAAGAAAAGAATGCTTACTTTTAGCATTCCCGAGTAGTAGGAGATACTCAGCCCTATGAATCTCTGTAGCGATGACAGTGAAGCAGTTATTCTGGCAGACCAGGATGCTGGCCTTGCTGGTGATATGACCAAAAGACCGAGGCCCCTGGGGAGTGATAAAAGTGGCCTCACACTTGGTATGGTAGCATATTGATTTCTACTGCTTCTGAGTGGTCAAGTCAGTCTTTTGGGGCTCCTGGGGACCAAAACTCTGCTCAGAAGACATTTTAAAGTTTGATTTAGTAAGTATACAGGCAGCTTCCAGACAATGTGACTGCTGAGGGGCTGGACCCATTCATATTAGTAGCATGACCTTATGTTATGGGCCAAGTTGATGTTTGACTGTAGGAAGCCTGTCAGTAAGTAAGTCATATTTGTGTACCAATTCCATTGTCCTGTCATACTGTTTGGCATAAAGCCATTGTGAGTACTCAATGTCATTGGACAGTTTTTCTGGCATCATAGTGATTAGTCATGGGCATCTTTTGCCCTAGTAGCATCTTCTAGTTTTCATCTGGAAAAATAGAATGACATCCACAGAGAACAACAGATGCTTAGACCATATCAACTGATATACCCACACTCCAAGTTTTTTTATTTTTATTTTTTATTTTTTTTGTTTTACATACTTATTTATTTTAAAGCACAATATATAATTACAAAATATCTGATAAAAATAGTTTGAAATACAATTTTTAAGTTTCAAATGACATTTCTAGTTATAATAAATATATACAATATTAGCCATAAAAGCAGTTTTAAAGGTAAATTTCTTTTCTCCTCTCTCTCTCTCTCCCTCTCCTTCCCTCCCTCCCTCTCTCCCACTCCCTCCTCCTCCTCCTTCCCCACCTCTCTTGCCAGTCCTGGGGCTTGGGACTGAGGGCCTGAGCACTGTCCCTGGCTTCTACTCCAAGTTTTTTTAAAGTATCACCAAAACCTATGTTGATATCCTGAATAACACTTCACTATGGGACCATCAGGCATGGCATTAGCCAATGCGTGTTTGAGTCCATCATTGGCTTATCAAAAATACCCAACTTTGTGCTGGGTGCTTGTGGATTATGCATGTAGTCTTAGTGACTTGGGTTTTTCTTAATCTATTGCATTTCATCACATATTTTGGCAATACTGAAAATTGAACTCAGGGCCTCATGCTTGCTAAGATTCTATCATTTGAGTCATACCTAGTTTCAAAGTTGGGTCTCACCTTATGCCCAAATATCTTCCTACTTGTTTCTCTTAGTACTTGGAATGACAGGCAGGCAACATTGTACCCATACATATTTCTCCAATAGATGGGATATACAGGCATGCAATACTGTGCCGCTCCATTGAGGGAAATGAAGTCTCAAGGAATTTTATACCTTGGCTAGCCTCAAACCATGATCCTTTTATCTCTGCCTCCTGAGTAGTGAGGATTATAGACTTGAGCCACTGTGGTCTGAGTCATAACTTTTATGTGTTCAGTTGTACAAGGAGGGTTGTTCATTGTATCATTTCCATAAAGCATAAAATGCTCAAAACAGACTCGACCCCTCTGTCACTCACTCTCCCTCCATACTTCTTGAAACAATGTCCACATGCTTTAATGTTCTAGCTCCATACATGTTTATAAAGTATCCTGACCATATTCATCCTTTTCATTGGCCCTCCCTTTTCCCTCTCATAGTTATTTATGTTATTTTTATCCTATACTTATTAGAAGTATTTCCTTCCTTCCTTCCTTCCTTCCTTCCTTCCTTCCTTCCTTCCTTTCTTTCTTCTTTTCTTTTTTCTTATTTATTGTAAATGTGATGTATAGAGAGGTTTCTTTCTCTCTCTCTCTCTCTCTTTCTTTCTTTCTTTTCTTCACTGGCCCTGGAGCTTGAATGCTGGGCCTGGGCACTGTCCCTGAACTTCTTTTGCTCAAGGCTAGCACCCTACCACTAGAGCCACAGCATCACTTTCAGCTTTTTCTGAGTATGTTATTGGAGATAAGAGTTTCATGGACTTTTCCTGTGCAGGCTGGCTTTGCATCACAATACTCAGATCTCAGCCTCCTGAGCAGCTAGGATTATAGGCATGAGCCTCTAGTTCCTGGTGAAGCATTTTCATTTTAATGATCTTTCCTTTTCTCACTCTCATTCTCCCAGTCACTTTTTAAAAGAATAGAATTGCCTATTAGCATAGTTATGCACAACGTCAAGAAGATCTAAGAATCCAACGGACTTCATCTTAGGCCAAGTATTTCAGAGAGCTTCACATATCTAAAAAACTATCAGTCACCTTTTATGATTCACAATATATATTCCATATGAATTTAAAATGATGGTAACATGATGAGGTTGGCGGTATATAGACTGAATTAGCATGAAATGGATGCCATGGTACTAAAGCAATTTATTAAAATTTATGTCCTAAGAATTTGTACAGTAAACATTATCTTCTATAGCTCATAAAAATTCTCTACGTTCTTATTAATTTGGAAGTTGTAACATTGTCCTGAGATCAAGCATATTCTCATAATTCACTCATTTTCAGTGCAATACAATGCTATGGGAATACTTAGCCCTATTTTGAGTGATTATTCCATATACAAAAGTCTTTTCTAAATGTTTATCAAGACTTTTCAGTCATACGTCCAACAAAAGGCTTTTCTTTTTGGCCTTTTGCTTGTGTCATTGGAAAGATAATTGCTTATCATCATCAAACACAATGGACTTTTCTTTGAGGTTCAGGAACTCATAATAATGTTTTTCTTTTTTAGATTTACTTAGGTAACACAAGCAGATATTAAACATTCACATCGTTTAGCCACTTTTTGAGATTAATATGGGCTTTTCTATTCTGGTGTTTGTGATTTAAGCTTAGAATTTGAATTCAAGACCTCATACTTGCTAGGCTGGTGCTCTATTCCTGAGCCACATTTCCAGCCCTTTAAGTTAAATGTGATTTTTACCTTCTGTTTTATTTCTACAAATGGTATTGATAGTTTTCCAACTTTCAGTCATGTTAGCATTCTTAAAATCCCTTCCTCCTCAGAATTATTGAAGATGTTGCTTAGGTGTCTTTATGGTGAAATTCCTGACAGTATATGGTCACAACAGGTTAGAGCTTTGGATTTGCCTGACTTCTCTGTTCCTTTGGCCATGTGCATCATTTGCCACCATGTCCTGGGGTCTTCCATTTCTTAGAAGCAGCCAGGACTCAAGGCTTAGCTGAGCCCCCTTTGCAACAAGAACTGGACAGAAAGATCTTGGACTGTGCTGTAGGACAAACCAATGATTAGGACATTGTTCTAGATCACTTGATTAGGCTCTTGTTTACCTGTTGTGGTTTTTTCTGTTTGCAATTGTCTTCACTCATATTTGAGGCAGAGAGTGCAGGCTGTGCTTAACACTGCCTACCCCCACCCCCAACTACATAATAAGAATGCCATTCCATGGTGTTGCTTTAAAAAATCATTTTATCTTTAAGTCTTTGTACATAGAAGTTACCATTCAACAAAGCAATTCATAAGAACAACACGGAGGCTGGGAATATGGCCTAGTGTCAAGAGTGCTTGCCCATATACATGAAGCCCTGGGTTCAATTCCCCAGCACCACATACATAGAAAACAGCCAGGAGTGGCGCTGTGGCTCAGTGGCAGAGTGCTAGCCTTGAGCAAAAAGAAGCCAGAAACAGTGCTCAGGCCCTGAGTTCAAGACCCGGGACTGGCAAAACAAAAACAAAAAACGTGTCCTGATCAATATCACCCTTTCAACATTCTCAGCTATTCCTCCTAACCCACTCCTTCCCTCAATTTTGTAGGATATACACTGAATTTTGACTGTATTCTCCCCTCCCCTGTCGTTGTTCTCTTCATTCATCCATGGTCCTGGACCACTCCAGTTCTGACAAACTAGATTTTACTTGAAAAACTCTTGATAATTACATTCTGAAGTTGATCACCATTCTCACTCCCCTTTTAAATACAGGATCTCACTATGTAGCCTAGGCTGACCACAAGCTCACAATTATTTTGCCTCAGTCTCTGAAGTGCTAGGATTACAAGTATAGCCCACAATTCCCAGCTTGACCATTCTTCATTTCCTCCTTAAGGAGAAGCTGGATACTCCTTCTTCCCAGACACCATGCACCACCCTTGCTTGGTTGATGAAGCTCCTCCTCACTTGGGAGAGCTGCTGGTCACTTCTTATGTGTGTCAGATGGGTTAGAAGATCTGATCTATGTGACTTCTGCTTCTATATAGCTAGGGGACCATATAATTTCTTGACTAACAAATGAGGAGACTTTGGGGAATGAAAAGAGCTCTAAATATAATTGTGTTGAGACAAAAATTAAACTTAGATTGTCTGGGTGGAATCCTAAGGAAAAAATCTGGGGACAGAACATGGACATTTCTTCAGGCTTGTAAATTTGCAGAGCACAAAGTTTGATGGGAAAATTAGAATGCTTTGTTTCCAGTATCATGTTCATTATTTGTTCTCTTTGTTTTATGAAAACAAGTGGGAGTCGGGAGCTGGTGGCTCACACTTGTAATCCAAAGTACTTAGGAGGCTGAGATCTGAGGATCATGGTTCAAATCCCGACCAGGCAGAAAACTCCATGAGACTTTTATCTCCAATTAACCACCCGAAAAACCGGTGCTGTGGCTAAAGGGGTAGAGTGCTAGCCTTGAGCTGAAGAGCTCAGGGACAGCGTCCAGGCCCAGAGTATAAGCCCCACTACTGATTAAAAAAAAACACTGGAGCTGCCAAATTAAAGAAGAGATGCAATATGGTAGGTCTAATGGCTCATGTGAACTAGTGGGACTACACATGGCAGGATAAATTAAAGGCATAGTTTCAGAGTCAGACAAGGTTTGGGTTGAAATCTGTGATGCTCCACCTCCTGGATATACTACTTTGTGGGAGGCACTTGACTGCTCAGTGTCCTCCTCCAGTAAACAAGGGCCTTTCTAGGCTGCTGTGAAGATTCAGAGGAATAATACAAACAGGCTACAGAGTGCATATTCAGCAATTAACAAATGGTGGCCATACTGTTTCTTACTTATGTGATTTTCACCTTAAGCAATTGCCAGACAGCTGTGCAGATGTACACTCTCTTGGTGGACTGGGGTCCACCTGTTTGCTCTACACTGACAGTGTGATAAGGGAAGATGACTTTTCCCTCCTGAGCCTCACTTTATGTTAGTGAAGTTGTACAGATAAGCCTGCTAAGAGTAGTGATGGAAAGTTGCTAGGGAACAATTGGAGAGTGCCTTGTTGTCTTACTGGCTTTGGGTGTAGCTGACTCAGGGTTTTGCGGTAAGCTGTTCTTCACTCCCATAAATCTTCACTTGCCCAGAACTATGGTCTTTCTATCCCAAAAGTACCCATATTCCAAGTCTTGGCTCAAATCATATCTAATTTGTGCCATAATGATTGTTCCCTCTGTGTGTTTCAGAGCCTACATGAAAAAAATAGGCATACTACGCATTATTTGTAATTAGGATTGCATAAAGGTAGTATGCCACATGTAGCTTCTTCCTACTCTCTGGAATTTATGCATTCGTGACAATCATTCAAAAGTGTTCCCTCGCTAATTCTTCATTCAACTGCACATCACAGAAGATCAAAGTTCATCTCATCCTTCCTCACCTTATGGATTCAATAAATGTCATTCATGTTCTGGTACCATATGTCAAGTACTTTTATTAAGTCCATTATGATTAGATTTCACCCAAAAAGGAGCATGTGTAAGTAAGCAGGAGTCAACAAAGGAAAAAGTGCATTCTTAGCATAGGTCAAACAAACGTTTCTTGATTTCAAAGGAAACTTTGAAGGTAAAATGATCTATCAGAGTCACTGACGTAGGGCTACAATTGGCCTTGCTATAGGATACTTATTGCTGAGAGAGACTGGTGGCCCAAGGCTGATGCAACCAATTATAAGTCTGATAGCTGGAACCAAAGTTTGAGAAATTAAAACCACATGCCTTTCCTTGGCATTGGAGCTCTTTCAGAAGCCTAAACCATAGGCAGGCCTGGGAGTGGGGATTTTTTTAGGATCCACCTAGTGTTAGGTTTCACCATTCTAGCACTAAGTTCCAAGGCAAAGTCTTGTGTTTACTATCTTGTCACACATCCAGTGAGTGGGCTCGTATATCACATTATGATGCCTGTGATTGGAGGCAGTGTTGATGAAGACAAACCCTTGGCTACATAGGCCAATGACAAGTTATATTGTTCCTGAATTTCAGAATCTCACAAATCCAAGGACCTATGTTCTATTAATATTATTTTCCTCAAATTAATGTTCCTAATTTTTTATTAAGCACTTGAGGCACCATTAGATGCTGATGCTTACTAGGTACTGCTTTTTCTTATGTACTCCCTGAAATGAATAATCAGATGTGTTAACTTCACCCTCAGGTCTTTCATACCAAGCTCCATTTCCTTTCCCTTCTTAATAGATTTCATTACTGTCAGTAACCCTTGAGCTCTTCCACTCACTCTGAAATGCTATTCTAGTGAATTTTTCATTTTGCTGTTTTTTTTGTTGTTGTTTGTTTTTTGGTTTTTGTTTTGCCAGTCCTGGGGCTTGAACTCATGGCTTAGGCACTGTCCCCGAGCTTCTTTGTACTCAAGGGTAGCACTCTACCACTGGAGCCACAGTACCACTTCCAGGATTTTCTGAGCAGTTTATTGGTGATAAGTGTCTCATTGGCCTTACTGCCCAGGCAGATTTCAAACCATGATCTTCAGATCTCAGCCTCCTGAGTAGCTAGGATTACAGATGTGAGGCACTGGCATCGGGCTTTGTTGAGTTTTTTGGTCACATATGCTATATAGTCTTTATTATATTGAGGTATGCTCCTTTTTTGTCAGTCGTGGGGCTTGGACTCAGTCTGGGCACTACCCCTGAGCTTTTTTTCCTCAAGGCTAGAGCTCTACCACTTTGAGTCGCAGCTCCACTTCTGGTTTTCTGGTGGTTAATTGGAGATCAGAGTCTCACAAACTTTCCTGCCTTAGGTTTACATTGAATGGTGATCTTCAGATCTCAGCCTCCTGAGTAGCTAGGATTCCAGGCAGTGGCTCTAAGGATCTTTTTTATTGCTATGTGAATTTATGTTGGTGGCCATCCATTCATATTATGCTTTTCAAAAATTTACCAAAGAGCATAAGTGGTATGCTATCTGACTCTGGATCTTAAGTATGGGTACATTTACATTGGCTTCTGAAGAGGGTTTGAGTTTTTTTTTGTTTGTTTGTTTTTTTGGTCAGTCCTGGGCCTTGGACTCAGGGCCTGAGCACTGTCCCTGGCTTCTTCTCGCTCAAGGCTAGCACTCTGCCACGTGAGCCACAGCACCGCTTCTGGCCGTTTTTTCTGTATATGTGGTGCTGGGGAATCGAACCTAGGGCCTCGTGTATCCGAGGCAGGCACTCTTGCCACTAGGCTATATCCCCAGCCCAGGGTTTGAGTTTTATATTTTAAATAAGTTCATTTAAATGGAAAACATTCTTTGTGTGTTGTCCTGGGGCTTGAACTCAGTGCCTGGGCACTGTCCTGGAGCTTTTTCCTGCTCTAGGCTAGCAGTCTACAAAGTGAGCCACAGCTCCACTTTGGGTTCCACTCCTAACTTCTTTCGTAGTTAATTGGAGATGAGAGTCTCAGTCTCATGGATTTTCCTGACCAGGCTGGCTTCGAACTGTGATCCTCAGGTCTCAGCCTCTTGGGTAGATAGGATTACAAGTGTGAGCTCCCAGTGCCCAGCTTCTTTCTTCTTTTATGTGTGTGTGTATATATATATATATATATATATATATATATATATATATATATATATATATTCTTTAAGTAGTTGTACAGAGAAGTTACCATTTTATTAAAGCAGCTTATGAATACAAGGCATCTTGATCAATATCACCCCTTTCAACATTCTCCCCCATCCCTCCCAACCCTACTCCTTCCATAAGTTATTTTTTTAGTTTTGTAAGATGTGCTTTTAATTTTATGACTGCATTTGTGCCCATTTTTCTCTTCATATGCCTACCCTCACCCCTTGGACCCACGCTCACCAAGTACCCACTTCCTGGTTTTCATTTTGTTGCACTGTGAGTTAGCGTTTCTAAAAAATTATTTGTTGCTTGTTGGTTTCTGACTATGCAAATGAAAAACATTTAATACCTCGAAAACTTTCTTTTTTTTTTCTTTTTTTTTTTTTTTGGCCAGTCCTGGGCCTTGGACTCAGGGCCTGAGCACTGTCCCTGGCTTCTTCCCGCTCAAGGCTAGCACTCTGCCACTTGAGCCACAGCGCCGCTTCTGGCCGTTTTCTGTATATGTGGTTCTGGGGAATCGAACCTAGGACCTCGTGTATCCGAGGCAGGCACTCTTGCCACTAGGCTATATCCCCAGCCCACCTCGAAAACTTTCTAATGGCTTCAAATTTTTAAAAGAAGACTTATCATATGATACAATCAATACTAGTATGCCAAAATAATGTTGGAAAAAAATTTAATATCTTATGGCATGACACTGGTATTTTGAATCATTAAGTGATTAAGAATGAAATATACTGGGATTTAAACAAATTATGCTATAGATCCCTTTAAGATCTTTTGGCTTCAAATGTTTTGTTCTTGATGTATAAGACAACGTTAAGGCGCCACCCAGAGGGATTTACTTGCAATTGAATCGTGTTTTTTTTTTTTTTTCCTGGCCTGGGAAATACTTTTTTTTCCTCCATTTTATTTTCATAATATTTACCTAATTTTCAATAACAATAGTAGTCATTTTTTCGAGATCATTTGTTTATCTTAAATCCTCAACCTAATGATTCTAAGAAGAGCCCTGGAGGTATCATGTTCCATCAGATTTCTTCTGAATTGAACCCCCTCAGAATATGATGGACCTGTCTCCATCAAACATTGCTCCCATCACAAATGTCCTACTCTGGAATGTTCTCTCTAGTATTCTTCTGTACCCTCACTTAGTCTTTGAGACCAGGGAGTGTGTTAAAATTAGTGTTTGCATTTTCTCTCTCTTGAAGAGAACATCTTATTTTGAGAAAAGTGTTTTCTTTCTCTTTTTCTTTCTTGTATATTACCCAGTATTGCTCTCATTGTTTGGCTGAGAGTGATGCCCCTTACAAATTTCTATACCCTAGTCAGTGGATGTAATTTATAAAATTTATTATAAAAGTATAATTGAAATACTCAACAAAAGTCTTAGGCTTTGAAGGAAATAATCATAAATTTCTAAGGATTCATGTTAGAGTATCTCATTTCCACATTGAAATAGGAATGTTAAATAAAAATGAGGTCACTCAACAGTCAGTCTTGAAAAAAGGAGGGTGTGTGTCACATAAACAGAGCAGAGGCAAGTATCATACCTATTATAATTCAGGATTCATATTTCTTTTTTCCTAGATTTTGTTTTGGAGATCCTTACAGGGATCTTATTGCGAGACAGAGATTTTGTGGAGGTAATTAGGCACAAGTACATTTCCTTGCACAATGAGTAGTTTCAGTTCTATTTACATAAAAATTTTAAAAACTAGATGAAAATAGAGGATGCTGTTATAAATGAGGATTGTAGTCTCAGCTGAAGTGGATACTCAGAGGTGGTACAGTAGAAAGCTTCTGGTTGCTGATACTGCTCTATTTCTTGATTGGATGCTGGTAACAGAGGTGTGTTCACTTTGTGACATACACTTTGTCTACTTTTCTATCTGCATGTTATATTTAAATATGAGAGAGCATACAAAAACAAAACACTACAGCACCTTCCATTATTTTAGTAATGTTTCCTAAACTTGTCTGATCATGAGCATTGCATGGGGCACTTGTTTAAAATATAAATGTCTTGTCAGAACCTCAGAACTACTAAATTGAAGAGTGATGAGAATCATCATAAATCTCAAAGGATATTCTTGATATGAGACAAGTTTCATTTAAGAATGTTTTGATTTAGTGAACATCCTTTTTTGCTTCCTAGTAGCCAGCTATTTAGAAAGTCATTTAAAGAAACTTAATTTCAGTACTATTTTATAAAGGAGAAACTGAGTCTCAAGTTGATTTTTATCTTACTCAAGGTTGTAATAAGAGTATCAAAATCATGAGATATAGCAAGAAAATAATAGTTATATATTCAAAAAGATAAAAGTTCCAATTCATGAAAAATGTACATACCCCTGAAAAAAAATCTAACTCAGAAAAAATAATGTGAGCTTCTAAAATGTGTTTTAAAAATTTAGGACTGGGGCTGGGAATATGGCCTAGTGCTTCGTATACATGAAGTCCTGGGTTTGATTCCCCAGCACCACATATATAGAAAATGGCCAGAAGTGGCGCTGCGGCTCACGTGGCAGAGTGCTAGCCTTGAGCAAAAAGAAGCCAGGGACAGTGCTCAGACCCTGAGTTCAAGGCCCAGGACTAGTGTAAAAAAAAAAAGTATCAGGAAGATGAAAGGTATATTGTAGGTAAAGGTAAGGGAAACAAAGGAAGAAATGGAAATAAATAAAGCAAAGAAGAGTACTCAAATGCAGCCATTATATTAACATATAATGATGGAACTTTGTAACTTGAGGGTATGGATGAGATTCATAAAGATGGGGTGAAATTGATCAAGATGCATTGTACTCATCATCTGAACATCAACATTAAACCTTTCTGTAAAAACTACTTAAAGGCACCTTTCTCTGCTGGCACCGGCAAGGCTGCCAGCTCCTCCCTGGCCATGACGTTCACGTCCGTGGCCTTCTGTTACATGCTGGCGCTGCTGCTCACCGCGGCGCTCATCTTCTTTGCCAGCGTTTTTTTACTACCCAAATGGCATGATCTATGTTTTGGTGAGCTCTTAGAACAGCACACAGAAGAAATGGTCCAGTTAAGTCCATGCAAAATGCTACCAGATGAAGGGATTCTGTCTCCAAGAGTAGCCTATGAAAATGATGTTTCTTTAAAAAATGACTCCTTATTTTTTAAATGTTTCCACATTTTTTGCTTGTGGAAAGACTGTTTTCATATGTTATACTTGGATAAAGAATTTAAATGGAATTATGTATAAATTAATATAAAATGATTACCTCTGGTATTGACAGGTTTGAACTTGCACTCCTTAAGGAACAGACATAATCCTCCAAATGATTGCATTCATTAAAGATGGTCCTTGGCCCATGGAACCTTTCGTGTATAGGAACTTGTAAGGCTCATTTGGTTTTATTGAAATGCCATCTAATACTAAATTAGATGTAGATATCAGGTGCTTCTGATGAGCTGAAAATGTGTATCTGACTTGTGGAAAACTGTACAGTTTTCCTTACTTATCGTGTAGATGATTATATATGAATACATTTACAAAAATGAGAATGGGATTTTTTTCCCTTTGACTTGAATATTATCCCTGTATATTGCATGAATCAGAGATTTCCATCAGAGTACTATACTTGCTTTAATTCTTAAGCATAAGCGATATAGAAATACATACTGAATTACTTGTGAAGAATGCATTTAAAGCTATTTTAAATGTGTTTTATTTGTAAGACATTACTTGTTAAGAAATGGTTATATTATGCTTACTGTTCTAAACTGGTGGTAAAGGTATTCTTAAGAATTTGCAAGTACTTTAGGTTTTCAAGTGAATGAGAGAATTATATAACCATCTTGCTGTTCCTTTAGTGCAATACAATAAAACACTCAAATTTAAAAAAAACTACTTAAAAATTTTAAAAAAGAAAGAGAAATAAACAAAATGACCTATGAAGCGAAATGATCAATATTAGTATGAGAAAGACTTAGAAGAACCGATAAATTCAAATTCATACCATCAATCTACACTTAGCCAAAATTAAATGTCTATAAATTTGATATGAATTCTATGAAAGAAAGGATAAAAAGTCTTATAAAACCAAGTGAAAGTTACCATCATTTCCCATAGTGTCATGGCAAGAAGCTGAAACAATCCTCCCCCCTCCCCCTCCTGAGGCTTGAACTCTAGGCCTGGGCACTGGCCCTGACCTCCTTTTGCTCAAGGCTGGCACTCTACTACTTGAGCAACAGCACCACTCCTGGCTATTTCTGTGATTTAATTCGAGATGATTGGAGTCTCACAGACTTTCCTGCCCTGACTGGTTTTGAACTGTGATCTTCAGATCTCAGCCTCCTGAGTAGCTAGGACTATAGGTGTGAGCCACCAGCACGTGGCTTTAAATTAATTTCTTAAAAGATTGGAAATTTGGAAGAGGTTTATGGATGCTAGGAAAGTGCTTGCTTTTAGAGAAATTAGAAATATGATATGACAAATACTTGATAGCTTATAAAACAAATTCACTTTTCAAGATGTCAGAACAGAAAGTGTAACTGTGTGTGTGTGTGTGTGTGTGCACGTGTGCTATTTGGTATGTGTGTAGGGGGGTGACTAATGTGAAAAATGTAAGCTCATTCTCAAAACAAGAGTGAACCTAAAGTCTCTGAAAAGAAAATTGATTTTATCTTCTATAGAAGCAAATAATGAAATCCACAGGAAAAGAAGAAAACATAAATAATGTATTATCTACAAATCTCCTAGAGCCATGATTTTCAAACTTTAGATTATATAAGAATCACCAAAGCCTTTAGGTATTTGTGAAACTGAAGATTCCCATGCCTCTCTCCCAGGGACAGTTATTTAGTAGATTTAGCAGGTCTGTGTTGGGCCCAACGAACTTCAAGGCCACCCCCCCATCAGTGTTTCACATATACATGCATACAATGCCAAGGAGTTTCTATTGTACACTGAAGTTTGAGAATTTCTTTGTTTTGTAATTTATTTATTAATTAAACAAAAATTTTTTGACAAGGTGTTGTGCAAAAAGGATACAGTTACATAGTAGGGCAGTGTGTACATTTCTTGTGATATCTTACACCCTGTTTATCTTTCCCTTCCCTAGGTCAGGTAGACATATATACAATACACAATGTACTAAGAACATATACAGTAGCCACGTGGCCTAGGCCAAAGAAAATTCACCTAGTGCTTTAAATGTAATGTCGACATTAGACAATATGTCGACAAATAGTCTCATGTGAACATACATACATAGCTTTTGAGCTATTGTATTCCCCTGAGAGGTCAATTTTTGACCTTTATATGTTGAGTAGTTGTTTGGTTTTAGTTACATAATGTTGGGTCGCTGACCCAATCCTGTGGGAAATACCATTTGACAAGAAGTTTTTGGTTTCACAGACCTGGTCTCTACTGTCTCCCCTTTACCCCATGTTTTTTTTTTAATTTATTTGTTTATTAATTGAACACAAATTTTTTGACAAGGTGTTGTGCAAAAAGGGTACAGTTACATAGTAGGGCAGTGTGTACATTTCTTGTGATATCGTACGTCCTGTTTTTCTATCTCTTCTCTAGGTCAGGTAGACATATATACAATATACAATGTATCAAGAACATATACAGTAGACACGTGGCCACGCCCAAGAAAGTTCACCTAGGGCTTTAAATGTAATGTCGATATTAGACCATATGTCGACAGTAGTATTATATGAACGTACATACCTAGCTTTTGAGCTATTGTATTACCCTGAGAAGTAAGTTTTTGACCTTCATATGTTGAGTAATTGTTTGGTTTTAGTTACGTACTTTTGGGTCGCTGCCCCAATCCTGTGGGGAATACTATTTGACAAGCAGTTTTTGTTTCACAGACTTGGTCTCTACTGTCTCTCCGTCTCCCTTTGTTAACAGTCATATATCAGGGAGATCATGCCCCTTTGTTTTCTGTGTTCTAGGCTTGTCTTGCTCAACATTATTTGTTCAAGTTCTGACCATTTCCCTGCGAATAACAATATTTCACCATTCCTAATCGCTATGTAATATTCCATTGTGTATAAGTACCATATTTTTTGGATCCATTCATCTGTGGAGGGGAATCCGGGTTGTTTCCATATTTTGGCTATTGTGAATTGTGCCGCTATAAACATGGAAGTACAAATGTCTTTTTGATATCTTGGGGTTTGCTGTTTAGGATAGATGCCTAGGAGTGGTATGGCTGGGTCATAGGGTAGGTCTATATTGAGCTTTTTGAGAAACCTCCATACTGTTCTCCAAAGTGGTTGTACTAATTTGCACTCCCACCAACAATGGAGAAGGGTTCCTCTTTCCCCACAGCCCCTCCAGCATTTGTTGTTTCCTGATTTCAGAGTACAGGCCATTCTAACTGGGGTGAGGTGGTATCTCAGGGTTGTTTTTATTTGCATTTCCTTTACTAGCAGGGATGTTGAGCATTTCCTCATATGTTTCTTTGCCATTTTTATATCTTCTCTTGTGAAGTCTCTCTTTAGCTCCTTTGCCCATTTCCTAATAGGTTTATTGGGCTTGGAGGGGCTTAGTTTTTTCAGTTCTCTGTAGATGACAGATATCAGGCCTTTGTCTGTTGCTGTGCTGGTAAATATCCTTTCCCATATCGTTGGCTGTCTTTCTATTTTGGTGGCTATGTCCTCAGCTGTGCAGAAACTTTTTAATTTGTAGTAGTCCCATTTGTCGAGTCTTTCCCCAATTTGTTGTGCCCCTGGGACTATATTCAGGAAGTTCCTTCCTGTGCCTATAAGTTCTAGCGTCTTTCTTACTCTGTCCTTCAGTAGTTTCAAGGATTCAGGTCTGATATTGAGGTCCTTGATACATTTTGAGTTGATCTTGGTGCATGGTGATAGGCTTGGGTCTACTTTGAGTTTTCTGCATATGGCTGCCCAGTTCTCCCAGCACCAGTAGTTGAAGAGGCTAGGTTTATTCCATTGTATGTCTTTAGCTCCTTTGTCGAATATCACTTGGCTATAAGAGTGCGGTTTTATTTCTGGGTCTTCAATTCTAATCCATTGGTCTTCCGATCTGTTTTTATACCAATACCATGTTGTTTTTGTTATGATGGCCTTGTAGTAGAGCTTGAAGTCTGGTATTGTGATACCTCCTGCACTGCTTTTTTTTGCCTAGATTTGCTTTGGCTATTCTAGGTTTTTTGCCGTTCCATATGAATTTATGGATTGGTTTCTCTATTTCAGTGAAGAATGTGGCTGGGATTTTGATAGGTATTGCATTGAATTTGTATAACAATTTGGGCAATATGGCCATGTTCACTATATTGATTCTGCCTACCCATGAGCATGGGAGGTCTTTCCATCTCCTTGTGTCTTCTTTGATTTCCCTTATTAGATTTTTATAGTTCTCATTAAATAGGTCAGTCACGTCCTTGGTTAGGTTGATCCCTAGGTACTTTATTCTTTTTTTGGCTACTGTAAATGGAATTGTTTCCATAATTTCCTTTTCTGCTTGTACATTGCTGGTGTACAGAAAAGCTGCTGACTTTTGTGGATTGATTTTGTATCCTGCTACTTTGCCAAATTGGTTTATTAGGTGTAGGAGTTTGGGGACTGAGTTTTTTGGGTACTTCAGACATGAGATCATGTCGTCTGCGAATAGGGATAACTTGATTTCTTCCTTGCCGATGTGGATCCCTTTGATGTCCTCCTCTTGACTTATTGCTATGGCTAGGGATTCCAGCAATATGTTGAACAGAAGTGGGGAGAGTGGGCATCCTTGTCTTGTTCCTGAGTTTAGGGGGAATCATTTAAGTTTCTCTCCATTTAATACGATGTTAGCAGTTGGTCTGTTGTATATGGCTTTTATTGTTTTGAGGAATGCGACATCTATTCCTGTTCTCCCCAGAGCGTTTAATAAGTATGGATGTTTTATTTTGTCAAAGGCTTTTTGGGCATCGACTGAGATAACAATGTGATTCTTGATTTTAGTTCTGTTTATGTGGTGAATTACATTGATTGATTTACGGATGTTGAACCATCCTTGTGACTGTGGGATGAAGCCTACTTGGTCATGATGTATAATTTTCTTGATCAGTTTCTGGATCCTGTTAGCTAATATTTTATTGAGGAGCTTTGCGTCTGTGTTCATTAGTGATATTGGTCTGTAGTTCTCTTTTTTTGCTGGGTCTTTGCCTGGTTTGGGAATGAGTATGATATTAGCTTCATAGAATGAGTGTGGGCTTTCTCCCTCTGTTTATTTCACGGAAGAGTTTGAGGAGCATTGGTATTAGCTCCTCACTAAAGGTTTTATAGAATTCGTTGGTGAATCCATCTGGGCCTGGGCCTTTCTTTGTTGGGAGGTTCTTGATTACCCCCTGTATCTCGCTGTAAGTTATTGGTTTATTTAGTTGATTTATTTCTTCTTGGTTCAGTTTGGGAAGTTTATACTTCTCTAGGAATTGATCCATTTCTGTAAAATTATTGTTTTTTTAGTGAGTAGTGGTTCTGGAAATAGTTCCTTATGATTGTTTGAATATCGTGTGTACTTGTAATTTTTTCTGTGGAGTCCCTGATTTTAGGTATATGAGTCTCTTCTTTTTTTTTGTAAGTCTTGTGAGGGGTCTGTCAATTTTGTTTATTTTCTCAAAGAACCAGCTTTTAGTCTTATTTATTTGTTGAATGGTCTTTCTATTTTCAATCAGATTTATATCTTCTTTAGTCTTTGTGATCTCTCTCCTCCTAGTCATTTTAGATTCGATCATTTCTTGTTTCTCCAGTTGTTTTAGTTTCATCGTGAGGTTATTCACCTGCTCTGTTTCCATTCTTTTAATGTGAGTGATGAGGGCAATGATCTTGCCCCTCAGTACTGCCTTAGCTGAGTCCTATAGGTTTCTTTGTGATGTAGTTTCAATGTCATTGTGGCTTATGAATTCGTTAATTTCACCTTTAATTTGTTCTGTGGCCCAAGTGTTGGATAACAGTGTGGAGTTTAGCCTCCAAGAATGTGTGTAGCCTCTGTGGTAACCGTTGTTATTGGGCGTTACTTTTATTCCACTGTGGTCAGATATAATACATGGGATGACGTCAATACTTTTGTATTTGCTGAGGTTCTTTGTGTGGGCTATGACATGGTCTATTTTGGAGTATGATCCATGGGCTGCTGAGAAGAAGGTGTATTGGGTCTCTGTAGGGTGGACGATTCTGTACAGCTCTGTCAGATCCATTTGGGATACGGTGTTACTTAGGTCCTCAGCTCCCTTGTAATCCTCTGGGTGTTGGATCTGTCTCTTGGAGAGAGTGGGGTATTAAAGTCACCCACTATGATTGTGTTTGTTTCTATCTTGTTCTGTAGTTCTGTGAGAATTTGCTTGACATATGTAGGGCCTCTTTTGTTCGATGAGTATACATTTATCACCGGTGATGTCTTGATTCTGGGATTTTTCCTTGTATTAAAATTTAGTGACCTTCTTTGTCTTTTTGAGTTGATTTTAATGAGAAGTCTAGCTTGTCTGAGATCAGGATGGCTACTCCTGCCATTTTGGTAGGTGTGTTTGCTTGGAAGATCTTGCTCCATCCTTTCATTTGGATCCTGTTTTTATCCCTTACTGTAAGGTGGGTCTCTTGTAGACAACAGATGGCAACTTTTTGTTTGCAGATCCATTCTGCCAGTCTGCTCCTCTTTATTGGAGAGTTTATACCATTTACATTCAAAGAGATCAAGGATAAGAGTGTTTTTTCTCCTTCCATTTTCTTGTTAGGCTGTTTTTCCTCTTTTTTTTTTTTTTTCTTGTCTTTAGTGAGCTGCTCTTTCTGTTGGGCTCTGGCTATTGTAGTTTCTTTCTGTTTCTGTCTGTGTGTCCTGTACAATTTCTGTTGGGTGGGATTACCCTCTTAGAATTCGCTGTAGGGCTGGTTTTTATTCACATACTCCTTTAGATCCTCTTTGTTATGGAAAGATCTGGTTTTCCCCTCGAATATGAACTCTAGCTTCGCTGGATATTTTATTCTAGGTTGGCAGTTGTTGGCCTAAGGACTTGGATAGTGTTCTTCCATTCTCTTCGTGCATGGTAAGCTTGTGTGGAGAGGTCTGCTGTTATTTGGATCCTCTTCTCATTGTAATAAATTTCTTTCTTCGCTTTGGCTGAATTCAAAATTTGTTCTTTATTCTTGAGATCTGAAGTCTTGATTATTATGTGCCTGGGCGTGGCTTTTCTAGGGTCTGGCCTGCCAGGTGTCCTATAGGCTTCGGTTACCTGGATGAGGTCCCTTGTGAGATTGGGGAAGTTTTCTGCAATCACTTTATTGAAAATAGATTGAAGCCCTCTGCTCTGGTATTCGGCTCCTTCTTCTATTCCAATTATGCGCAGATTATATCTCTAGTCTTTGTCCACTACCTCCTGGATTAGTCTGCCCTGGAGCTTTACCGTTTCTTGGAGGGTGGTAATTTTCTGGTCCTGATTGGCTGCATCATTGTCCAAGTGAGAGATTCTGGCTTCAATATGGTCAATTCTTAGTGCTGTGGATTCAAGTGCGGAGTTAATGGATGTCAGAGAGCTATTTATGGTTGCCAGATCAGCTCTGCTCGTGGAAATTTCTTCCTTTAAAGAGTTGTATTTTAAATCTGTTTTTTCATGCATTTCACTTCTCAGGATGTTAAGGTCTTCTTTAATGGAGGTTTGCATTGTATCCATTTTTGCTTCCATTTTTTTCTTGGCTTCCTGGATGTCCTTCGAGACTTCCACTCTAAACTCCTGGAATTGTTTTCTGATTTCGTTTCTGACACTTTCCATCTTTTCTGCTATCATAGCCTCAGTTGTTTTTTTTATTCTCCATCTCCTCTTCAGTCGTACTGCTTTTTGGAGCTGGCGAGTTGGCTTGCCCTTTGATGAAATTTGTTAGATTTCTTTGTGATTTGCACATCGGGAGATCTGTGGGTGGCTTCTCTGGTTTGGCTTTGTGCTGGTTCCCGCTGGTCCGTCAGTGAGAGACTTGTTTGTGTCCTGGCTCTGGGTTTGGATTTGGCTGTTGAACCTTACTGCCCAATGGGTGAGCGTGACCATCTCGATTGTTGCCGAGGTGGTCACCCTCACTGCACTTGGGGGTGGGTAGGTTCTGTGTCTTTCTCTGCGGGACAGTGTCCTGCCGCTGTGTTGTGCTGACCCTAGCGTGCCCCTGGTGGGGGTTTGCTGGTTGCTGATTCAGCGTGGCGTGGAGGCTTTTCTCTTCTTTGGTTCTTTTTTCCACTTGGTATCTTGGTCAGAGGAGCTCACCTCTCAGGCGGTTCGCCCACCTGTGTGGATTGCTCCAGGGCCAGTGTTGTTGAGGGGCGGCCCACCCACTTGTGCGAAATGCGCCAATCTGAGTGGGCGCTGCTGCTGGGGGGCTCTGCCCTCCTGTGCGGGTGCGCCTATCAGAGCGGTCGCTGCCGCTGGGGGGCCCTGCCCACCTGTGCGGGGTATGCCTACCAGAGTGGGCCCCAGGTTGTTGGGGTGTGCTTGTGCCCTCCTGCAAGTTTGCTGTGGGGGGTGGTATGTGTGGGCTTCAGTAGGATCTAGTGTCCGGGCACGGGTTGGTGCCCATAGACTCTGCACCTCCACTGTGAGGAGGGCATGTGATCAGGCCCAGGTGTCCCTGCTGGGCTAGTATTGCCCACCACAGCACCTGTGACTTTTGTTCAAAAAGTCTGCGAGGCCCAGGCACCTCAGGTGGGGCTTGCAATGCCTGCCGGTCCCCGGGCCCCTGTTGGGGAGGGGGCGGGGCCGATGCGGCCGGTTCAGGCTCCTCTGCTGCCTTGGCGCTGGTCCACCTCTGCTAGCTCCTGTGTCCTCCCAGTCTGAAGGGACCTTTTGCAGCCTGATTTGGGGGTTCTTTGTTCCCTTGGGGTGGGGAGGGGTAGGGAGGGAGCTCTAGCTTCTTTGTAGGGTTTGGTTCTCTGATAGCTGGTCTCCCGTTGGGGGAAGGGGTAATGGGGAACTTACTGGTCCTGGATTGTGTGTGTGTCCCGCGCTGCTGTTGGCCCTTCGAGGGCGGGGTGCTGGGGTGTGGCGATCGGTTGTTTGGTGGTGGCTGCCCTGGCTCTCCCCTTCTGCACCACCTGGTTCTCCTGGCGCTCACATCTGATCCTGGCCATGTGTTTCCGTACCTCCCGTCCGCCACCATCTATCTCGATTGGTCTGCGCACCCCCTGGGGTCCATGGAGTCCCGCTGTCTGGACTCTGTACTCCCGGCGTGACTTTTTGGCAGTCGGTTTGTTGGCGCTGGGTCCCCTTTCCCAGCCTGGCCCTGTTCGGGCCAGGGTCGTCAGGTGGGGGGAGAGTACCCCAGATATTTTCCGGTTCTGTGCAGGTTATAGGCTCTTCTTTTTTTTTTGTTTCCTGTGTTTCTCTGTTGCTTCTGGCTGCTGGGTTTGCTGGGTTCTTGATGGGGTGTTGGGTGCTGGAGTTTCCAGCTCGTTATTCAGTTGGAGTGAGTTGGGGTGCCTCCCTACTGTGGCGGCGCCATCTTCCTTCATATCGAGAACTTCTAAATCATACTATATCCTTGGAGGATAGTGAAACTATGGCTAGTGAAAATGTTTCAGTTCCCTCTGCATCTACTTCTTCCCACATTCAAAGTCCTCGGAAGGAACTGAGCACTTTGGTCATGTGCTTGTACTCTTTGGGAACAGGGTGCAAAAAAAATTTTGCTCCTTTGGGCCTCTGTAGTGGAAGATAGGACTTTTCGCCCATAAGATCCATACCATACATTATTCCAAATAGGAGGAGAGTTTAGATCCGATGTAGCCACAAAATGAAGATTGGCATATATTTTACATCACTAGTAAAATCATAATTGAATTGTTGGAGAAGAGTCCCTAGATTAGGTAGCTTCAATGGTAAGTCATTTTGACATAAGTAATATCAATTATTTTGATATGAATAGGCTAGCAATTGATATGAATTTTATAGTTGACACTCAAGAGAAATTAACATGACTCACAAAAAGTCACTTATTAGAAAGTGGCATGACTGACATTCACATTGTCTGTGAGAGGAGGGGTTAAGCTGAACCTTGATAGAAAAGGAAGACTGAAGCTAGCAAAGAAAAGAATGGAATGATGAGGAGGAGAAAAGTCCAGGCCTGGGGACCCTTATGAGAAGAAGGTTGGTATAAGACTAATAAAACATGTTCATGGAAAATTGGCTTGACTGGAAGACTGTATAGGGAAGAAGTATGGAGATAACAAAAGATAGGCAGAAGGTAATTCCTAGAGAACTTTGGATAAATGTTTTACTAAGAATAATCTTAGCCAGGCATGGGTGGCTCATCCCTGTAATTCTGGCTATTCAGGAGGCTGCCAAGGCAGGAAAACTCATGAGACTCTTATCTCCAGTAAACTACTCAGAAAAATCAGGAAGTGGCTCTGTGGCTCAAGTGGTAGAGTGTTAGCCTTGAGGAAAAGGAGCTCAGGAACAGCACCCAGGCCCTAAGTTTAAGCACCATATGTGATGATGATATATCTGATTATATGGTAACAGAAAGATTAGAATCTGAATGAAAGGATATCACCAGAGTGAGAAAAGCATGGTATCTAGAAGCTAAAGCTTCAGAAAGTCCTTGGGTGAGCTATTTAACCAGTTTACCTCACATGTGCTTATCTGCAATATAGCACTAATAGTGATATCTACTAATAGGTTTGTGGCAACAATGAATTGAGATAATGTATGTGAACACCTAATGAATGTATTGGTCAGGGTTCCAGCAAAAAAAAATCACTCATTATTATTAGACTATTTAATTTAACTTAATAAAGCAGCTATTACTTATAAATATGGGCAGAGTGTAAGGAGATCACAGAGGATAATATAAAACCCCAAGATGTGTAATATTGGGGTTGTTATTACTATGTATCCTATAGTGGCAGGAGAGGAAGAAGCATAAGGAATTAGTTGATGGGAGATAGAGATACTGAGACGGTCATTTCTCAGGTACTGTGGACTTGGCCATCCAATGGCTACTAGGTTGGGACTTTAGTAAGCAAACACCCTGACTTCACTCAGATCCCTGCCAGGGGGCTCTTAGTAATGTAACCCAACTGGGAGCCATAACATAGGAAAGCCCATGTAATGTTGTAATGTAATGATGTAATATGAGTCAATTTTTCAGGTTCTAAAGCATGGGGACTAGTAAGTGCAAGAAAGAACAGTAAGGAAGTACACAATAATCAATGGTAGTATGATTTAAAATTCAGGCCCATATTGCTCTCAGCCTTCTGGTTTAAATTGTTAACCAGCCCTTATTTCTTCCACTCCCATGTGCACTGCCAATAACTACATACCCACAGATTTAGCTGAAGTACATACAGTATATAGCAAACACTTTAAAATTAAGTATTAGGCACTCTTGTTTTAAAAGTTTTCCAAATATTGCTCAATTTTCCTTCTTTCTCCTTTGATCTTTGCTCTTCTTCCTCTCAGATTACAAATCTCCCAACTAAGCCATTACCAGTAATTTCTCCAGCCAAGCACTTAAGCTCTATGTTTATTCCAATCCTGCCACAGAGGTAATGTTTGAGCAATCAAAACAACCTACAGAGGTTTTCAGCTAAAACAAACACAGTTTTTTTTTCTCTAAGAGGATATTTGTAGTTATTTAGCTCTTAAACTGGCACTTTTATTTTTCTCCCTATTAGTTAGTTCATGCTATTTTTCAGGCATGAATTGATGAGCACCTGGTCAAATAGAGAGCCATAATAGGATTGAAAATAAAGAGACAGATGTGTGGTATATTAGGTGAGAAAAGTAAGGCAACAAAGCATGATGACTAGATATAGAGAGAGGCCAGAGAAGGATAGAGGTATAGCCATTGTTGCTTTATAGTTAGCTTTGCTAAAGCCTGCTGAAAGCATGTCATCATTTTCTCCAGCGATTTATTTGGCCACCATGAAACACTGAGTTCTTCCTCTTCTTCTTTGTCTCTCTGCTCCCACTTTGCATTCACTCTGAGGAAATTGTGGTCAGGCAAGACCATACAACAAGACCTGTCTGTACCTTGCCTAGTTGAAACTGGTACTTTTTTTTCATACTCTCCTTCTATTAGAAGCAGATTGTGATTAGATTGGTTTCTGATCTCCCAGAAACGTACATAGAGCCAAGCAGTCTATGATCTTCTTTGGGTTTTTTTGTGTTGTTGTTATTGGGATGTGTGTGGTGGGGTGTGCTGGTTCTGAGAATTGAACTCAGGGCTTGTGCTCTCCTGAGTGTGAGTGTGTGTGTGTGTGTGTGTGTTGTGTATTTTGTTTTCTCAAGGCTAGTACTCTACCACTTGGGTCACAGCTCCACTTCTGGCTCTTTGGTGGTTAATTGGAGATAAGAGTCCTGGACTTTCCTGGCTGGGCTGAAATCCTCCTGAGCAGCTAGGATTTTAGGCATCAGCCGCTGCCACCCAGCTTGCTTTGGGTTATTTTTTTTTTGTAAGCTACAGTGAGACTAGGATTCCCCAAGCAGCTAATCAGCTTCTTTGAGCCTTGGTGATCCTGACGCCCTTACCCCTTTGGTAGCCATTTATTCTATATATACCTTACACATTCCTATTGTGCACTATAGGCTGCTTTCTACTAGCACTAAATCTGTTTTTCATACCTCATTTTGTCAAAAATATGGATCAACTAAAATACAGTCACGTTGGGTTTTTTTTTGGGGGGGGGGTGGGTGTTCTCCTGAGGAAATGAAGGAAGATTCTTGAAGTTATTTGGTGCTGCAATACATCCTTCCTAATGGGAGGACAAATGTTAATGACAGATTGCTACTGCCACCTGCTGTTAGGTCTGGTTCAGACAATAATTAACCTCAAAAGTTAGTTGCTAGTCTTAGCAAATTAAATACTTCAGGAGTTAGGTAGGCAGTAATGAGTGAAGGGTGCTGATTAGGGACTATGTTGGAATTAGAGTAGCTCCTTACCTCCAGGGAATTATTGCCACAAGGGAACATTGATCTCATAAGACCAGATATTTAGTTATTGGGTATTTTTTGAGATAATCCAAAAATCTAGATTTTAAAAAGTGAAGTCTGGACAATATAGTAACAGCCTATGTAAAAAAGAAAGATATGTATAAATGCCATGTAGTAACAAACATGTCTCTAGTATAATAGTTTGCAATCTCTCTACCTCCTACAGTAGTCCCAAGGGTCATTTTGATAAGTATAAGAATGAAAATTCAAAGCAAGTTGCTTTGATGCAGTTCAAATGACATTTGTGATGGTAGAGCTTCTTCAGGCTGACTGAGTTATTTTGCAATCTGAAGATCTTGGCTTTCTCAAGGACAGGGACTAATATATCTGTTTTTCGCCATCAGTGAGGAATTCCCTGGATGCAGTAGACACTCAGCACAAGATAGACGGGTAGGTTTGTTCTTTGGCTCTGTTGCTGATTTTGGGTAAATCAATTAGGTTCTCTAAATGTCCATTTCCTTACATATAAAATGTGATTTATAAGGCTCTATTTTAGTGAGAGTGAAGTAAAGGAACATTTCAATTTTCAAGAACAGATTCTTAAGCATACGCTGGATTATCTGCAGCCTGAAAATCCCCAGAATTCAGGAAACTAATGTAATGCTCTGAAGAACTCTGATGAAGATCACCTTCAGAACAATGTGACACAGACTGAGAAGATGGAACATTTCAGTTTGAACATCAATTAGAGTAAATTGGATGATTAAGGCTAACTCCACACTTTACCTTCATTCACTATTTAACTCTCTGCCCAATTAATTTGATAAAGTGAGAACATTTCCAATCCTTAAAATGTCAGAAATCATGGTGATTGTGAGGGCCAAGTGTCAAGAGAAAAATATCAGTGTTACAAGCAAGACAGAATATTTCCCCAAATCATGTGATCCTGGTCCTCATCTTGCTGTGGGGCATTACTGGAACAGATTTCCAGGCTCTGTTGGCTAAATCGGGAAAACTCTGAAGGGGAATTGATTTCTGATCTTGAGTCTAGACAACTCTTAGTAGTAGAAAAATGGTAGACATAAACTCTGAGGTGTTTTTTTTTTTCTTCAAATTGGTGTTGGTCTTGCAGCTTGAAGTCAGGGCCTGGACATTGTCTCTGAGTTTTTTGCTCAAGGCTAGCACTCTTCCATTTGAGCCACAGCTTCACGTCTAGCTTTTTGGTAGTTAATTGGAGATAAGAGTCTCACCAGCTTTCTTGCCAGGGCTGCCTTTGAACTGCAATCTTCAGATCGTAGCCTCCTGAGTAGCTAGGATTACAGGCTTGAGCCACTGATGCCTGGCTTGAGTTTTCTTGCTTACAGTAAACTGAGAAATCAGATTTAGTTTTGGGGGGGGGGTTTATTTTGGCCAGTCCTGGGGCTTGAACTCAGGACCTGAGCACTGTCCCTGGCTTCTTTTTGGATTTAGATTTGAATCTCAGATTTTTGGTGGTATTCAAAATTTTAACTCAGGGATTCATGTTTGCCAAGCAGGCTCTCCACTGCTTAAGCCATATCTCCAGCCATTTATGATCTGATTATTTTTTTATATAGGGGCCTCACTTTTTGCCTGGGCCAAGCTGGACCTCAATCCTTCTCTTTACACATCCCACCAGAGATAGGATGACAAGCCTGTGCCACTATGCCCAGTTTGGTTTTCCTGTGATTTGGGGTCTATTTTGCCCCAGCTGACCTGCATCCTTGATATTCTTTATCTCAGTCTTCAAAGCAGCCAGGATGACAGGCACAAGCCACCATGTCAAGCTATTGGTTGAGATAGGGTCACATGAACTTTTTTTCATACCACCATTCTCCTGATCTCCACTTCCCAAGTAGTGTTTAGCAGATTTTAAAGAATTCTTTCGTTTGTTTGTTTGTTTTTTGCCAGTCCTGGGGCTTGAACTCAGGGCCTGAGCACTGTCCTTGGCTTCTTTTTGCTCAAGGCCAGTACTCTACCTCTTGAGCCACAGCACCACTTCTGGCTTTTTCTATATATGTGGTGCTGAGGAATCGAACCCAGGGCTTCATGTATACGAGGCGAGCACTTTACCACTAGGCCACATGCCCAGCCCTAAAGAATTCGTTTTTTTTTGGGGGGGGGCAGGGTTGTGGGGCTTCAACTCTTTTACTGGGTGCTGTCCCTGAGCTCTTCAGCTCAAGACTAACGCTCTACCACTTGAGCCACAAGCCCATTTCCAGCTTTTTTTGGTGCCTAATTGGAGATAAAAGTCTCACAAACTTTCCTGCCCAGGCTGACTTCAAACCATGATCCTCAGATCTTAGCTTTCTGAGTAGCTAGGATTACAGGGTGTTTATTTGTTTTGTTTTTGTTGCCAGTCCTGGGGCTTGAACTCAGAGCCTGAGCACTGTCCCTGGCTTCTTTTTGCTCAAGGATAGCACTCTACCTCTTGAGGCACAGCTCCACTTCTGGCTTTTTTCTATATATGTGGTGCTGAGGAACAGCTCTGCATGTGGGAGTTTTAGGAAGTGCCCAGACAGGTCATATGATGGAAGTTTTTGGAGAATGAAGCTTTAAAAGAGTTTAATTCAGTCAAAAAAATCAATGTATAGTCTACAAATTTAAGAAAAGTAAGGAAAGGGGTGGGTTGGGGTGTGGTTGATAATGGTGAAAGGGGTGACACTGATAAAGATGCATTGTATCCATAAACTGCTTTGTGAAATGGCAAAAATGAATAAATATAGTTTTTATTTTGTTTCTGGCAGTCCTGGGGCTTGAACTCCTAAGTCTAAAGGGACTAAGCAATGGCCATAAAATATATTCACCTTTGACAATTGTAGATCTTTAGTTCTCTCAGTTATGTAGTTCTGGCTCACTTATAAAGAATCAAATAATGAACAGCCTCTAATTCCAGGAAATATTAAATACTTGCTTTTGATGGGGGAACCCCCTCTGTTAGTGTTGATGTTGCTTCTAGAAACCAGTCCTTGTCCTTCTCCCAACCTCACTGTTACTGCAAGGTAAAGGAGATCACATGCTGGAAAAAGCAATGTCAATGTTTTTTGTTTTTGTTTTTTGCCAGTCCTAGGCCTTGCACTCAGGGCCTGAGCACTGTCCCTGGCTTCTTTTTGCTCAAGGCTAGCACTCTGCCACTTGAGCCACAGCGCCACTTTTGGCTATTTTCTATATGTGTGATGCTGGGGAATCGAACCCAGGGCTTCATGTATAGGAGGCAAGCACTCTACCACTAGACCATATTCCCACCCCCGCCAATGGTTTTTTTTTTTTTTTTTTTTGGCCAGTCCTGGGCCTTGGACTCAGGGCCTGAGCACTGTCCCTGGCTTCTTCCCGCTCAAGGCTAGCACTCTGCCACTTGAGCCACAGCGCCGCTTCTGGCCGTTTTCTGTATATGTGGTGCTGGGGAATCGAACCTAGGGCCTCGTGTATCCGAGGCAGGCACTCTTGCCACTAGGCTATATCCCCAGCCCCCGCCAATGTTTTTTGACAGGTATAATCTGACCTAATGGTTCTCAAGTTGTTCTCAGTACCTGTTTTACCCCAAAATTGGCCAAGGACAAGCAATCTAAGGAGCATTTATTGAAACATATCAACTGAATTTCCCTAACAGAGAACTTTGTGGTATTTTATCTTTTCCCGTTCCTATCCTCCCTCCTCACTGGAAAACCAACAGCCTACAGTCACAGAAAAGAGCAACACGCTTGCCGTTATTGGAGGGACCAGAATAGGATTAGAACTCTCTCTCTCTCCTTTTTTTTTTTAAAGACTTCTGGCTGGGCATGAGTGGCTCATGCCTGTAATTCTAGCTACTCAGGATGCTGATATCTGAAGATTGTGGTTTGAAACCAGCCTGGGCAGGAAAGTCTATGAGACTCTTGCCTCCATTTAAAGAAAAAGCAGGAAGTGGAGCTGTGGATCACTTGAACAAAAAGAAGCTCAGGGGCAATAGTAATGAGCAAGGCTCTGAAATTCTTTTGTTTAAGAATTACACAACTGAATGATAGGATAACCTCTGTTTACCCTGTTTGGAATTAAAACATAATGACAAAATGTAGGAAATTCATAATTGAATTGAATTAAATTGAATACTTTTCCTTTTCCAAGGGCCTTTATTTCATTTATTGGTTCCAGAAACATTGTGAAGATGGAGAAATTGTGATTAGATAGATAAGCAACTTCACAGCATTCTCATTCATACTCTATGGCTGTCAATATCAACACTATCAACACTGGAACCTCAGCTTCTCCAAATAGTAACAGAAATACATTTCACCCATATATTACCCTATGGCCTTTTACACATTTAGCTAACAATAACCATCAGCATCCCAGAGCAGCAGTCTCTGCATGTTTGTTTAATATACTGTAGTTGTACTGTTCATTAGTTGTATAGGCTCTACATGCATAGTGCTTCTTACTGTAGGACTTTCATTCTGGTTCTTATACTGGCAGAAAGTCAATTATATATTCCTTGACAGAAGAGTAAAAACTTGTTTTTTCTCAGTGTGTTATTTTTTTTTAGCAGAACTGGGATTTTGAACACAGGGATTATGCTTGCTAGGCAGGCATATTATATTTGTTCCACACACCTATAGCCTTTCTGCTTTAGCTGTTTTTTAAAAATAGGGTCTCACATTCATACCAGGGTCAAGCTGGACTACAAGCATGTATTTATGCTGTCTATGTAGGTTGGATGATAGGAATGCACTATTAGGCCCAGCTTTCATTGGTTGATGTACCTTGCAAGCTTTTCCTCCTGGTATCTGTCTCCCTAGTAGCTAGGATTAGAAGTTTGAGCCACCACTTGGTTTCACGTTCTTGATAGTATCCTTCAAAGCATAAAACATTTTCATTTTGATGGTCAAACTTATCTTATAGTTTTTATTGCTCTTGCTTTTTGGAAAATATTTAAGAATTCATTGGTAATCCAAGGTCATGAAGATTTATTGCTTTTTTTTTCCTCTAAGGGTTTTATGGGGTGTAGAATCTCTTAACAGAGTGGCATTTCAGAGTCTCTGGGCTATGACCCAATTACCTTCCACTAGGCTCCACCTCTTAAAGGTTCCACCAACTTAACACCACCACAGCTGGGATTAGGCTTCCAGCAGATGAATCTGAAGGTTAAACCATATCCAAACGGAAGCAGGGCCCATGCTTTACATGCTTAATCATTTTCTTTTATTGTAGATTAAAATGTGCGAGCAAAAAAGTTAATTTACAGAAGTGTATGTATCTTTTCTCCATCAGACTAGTCTTATGAAATGCTTATGTGAAAAGCAGGGCTGGTTTAAATGAGAGTACAGAGGATTAGGTCCATTTATTTTATCTTAAAATAGTAATATGTATTGATGACACAGCATTCACTTATGTTCAATAAACATTTTTCTAAGTACAACTATAGCATGTATGCTCTGAAGATATAATGATGAATCTAAGCAGTCTCTGTATTTAACCACATAGAGAAATATTAGTGGGGAAGATGGCTGTCAACCAAATACTCAAATGGTCGAATATATCATCCTAAATTGATAAATGTTATGCCTCAGAAGTACAGAAATCTACAGGAGGCTGTAAAAAATTAATTGAGGCACTGTCCATATTCTGGGGTTTTGAAGAAAGATTTCTCTGAGAAGCATCTTAAGCTGAGACTTAACAGGATAGTCTGGGTGTGTGAAGAGGGAAGAGGGAGAATGGCCTGAATGGAGGGTGTGAGAACAGCCTTACAGGGGGCACATATGATGCCACACCAGCACACATTTTCACACAATGGCAGGCTCCAGAGATGACTGTGATTGGCACATAAGTAGGGGAGGGGCAGGTTAAATTACCTCAGGAGATTTGACTTCCTTTGATTCCAGTGTGTCAGTGTGTGTGTGGGTGGGGGGGGGGGAATACACTGAGTAATTGAGCCGCAGATGTGGATCTTTCCTCTGGGATTATTATGAGAATTTCAATAGGTAGCCATTGACTGGGCCTCCTAATGTCTTGGGATCATGTGTTTGCCAGGATTATTGGAAGCAAGTTGGGTGCAGTACTATCCCTTGGGAAGAATGAAAGAATCGAACCCTCTGGCAAAGGAGGAAGACCAGACTGGGGCTAGCTCCACCTGAGGGCTTAGGCCTCGGGCTATAGAAGAGCAGGGGACGGTCATTTGTCACTGGGCGTCCTAATCAGCTAGGGGAGGGGGAAAAAGGGGGAGAGAATAGGGGTGGCCACTTCTCATGAAAGAAGAGCCAGCCAGGGAGCGCTGTCCACTTGG
This sequence comes from Perognathus longimembris pacificus, assembly GCF_023159225.1. Lineage (NCBI taxonomy): Eukaryota > Metazoa > Chordata > Mammalia > Rodentia > Heteromyidae > Perognathus > Perognathus longimembris. Next base: position 37,198,877 of record NC_063188.1, read on the forward strand.
GAGGGCGGCAGCGGCCACTGCGGGTCCCCAGCGCGGAGCCAGGGCCAAGAGGAGGCGGCGCGGGCTCCACCCCCTCCCTTGGCGAGCGCGGGCGCGAGACGCTGCGCAGCGGCAGCGGCGGGAGCGAGCGGCAGCTGTCAGGCCACCGAAGGTCCAGGCTCCACTTGCTGCCCCATCCAGGACGAGGCGGCGGCAGGAGCCTGAACGGTGTCGCAGAGGAGGCTGAGGAAAGACGCGCAGAGCTGAGCTGCCTGGGCACCGTGGCCGCCGTCGTGTTCCTCCTCATTGTGCTGGGTAAGGTGCCTGGCGTGGGCAGGGAGAGGGGCTGGGGCTCGTGACCCGCGAGGCCAGGAGGTGGCGGCCGGTGGGGACGGGGGAGAAAGGGCGCTGGCTGCTAGGGAGCTCCGGAGCCACTCGCACCTTGGTAAGGGGATCTGGGAGCTGCGGGGGTCCATGCTGGGTGTTAGGTGACGCTAGAGGGGGCGTAGTTGAGTAATCCGGAGTGGCTGCCAAAGCCTGGGAGACAAGCGCAGGGCTCCGTGGGGAGCGGGTGTGGCTCAGTGCGCATGCGCCACAGCTAACTCGGCTCTCATAGCTGGAGATGAAGCCAGAGGACTTGGGTCCGAGATAGTTGGGATTATGCGTAATATCTCCCTTTCTAAGTCCCCAGTGCTAGCAGTATACGAATCATACAGATGGCCGATATTCCTGCTCTACTGATGAAACTGCTCTATTTCTTCAAACCCTTACCTACCTATTTTGTCTTCAGGCCATGTACTCAGAAAGAAGTAGCCTGGGGACAGTGGTAAATTGAAATGTAGTGTGTCTATAGTCTTATAGTTCCAGAGACATGCTTGTGGAGGGGTGAAAGGTTATATAGGAACTACCACATGGCACCCTCCAAGTTCTAGAAAAGATAAACTTGGGCATAAAGGTGAGAGGGGTAGGAGTAGCAATTCTGTGCTACGACTGCAGTGGGGTCTGGACTCAGCATGGCTGAAGCTGATAACTTGTTACCTACCTGTGTGCAAAATGAATCCAGTACATCACAAGGCTTCCCTGCTAGGGCACAATCCCCTCACAACTGCCAAGCATCATCAGGTTGTATTGTATGCAGCTCACACCATTTAAGTTAGTGTCTTAAAGATCCAGTCATTTATTTGATTTCATTGTTACATACATTAAAGAATGCTGCATCCAATTCTCCAGTGCACTATTTCAGAATACTTGGACCAGGGTTCAATAGTAAGTTGAATGACTGTAATCAGTGTGTCGCCACAAGATGGGCTTTCCCCACAGCTCCAAGCATGGCTCCTCCCCTGTGCAGACTTCCATCAAAGCATCTCACCCTCTGTTGGTCTTCCTCCACCTAGTCCTGCTGTACAGAATTCTGTCAGGATTCACTCCCAATCTGCATTAATGATTCTGAGCATTTTTCTACCCCATAGCAACCGAAACAACGTTGTCAATTTGCTGGCCTGCCTCTCTTCACTCCATCATCACACTAATATGCATGGTTTGAAAAGATTCAATCTCTCCTTTCACTGTATTGCCTCCTCCCTCATCTCCACACCCACTCACAAGCATTTCCAACTAAATACAATAATTTTAATAAACTTGTGTGGTTTCACACATAGCAAATTCAAAAAGTTTCAAGTGTGTTGAAGAACAAAGAATTATATGAATTGCCAGTTCACGTTGCTGTGCAAGACTCAGACTCCAACTGGGGAAAAAAAGTGAATAGATTACCATTACACTATACTTGTTAACCAGGTTGATGGGGTAAGAAAAGAGAATTGTATCTTAGCTGTTTCAGTACAAAAACAACAACACATAGTTCTTGAAATAGGACCAAAATCAGTATAAGTATTTTGGCTCAAGTGCTGAGAATACAACTCGATGGTAGAGGAGTATAGCTCATTGGTAAAACACTTGATGAGTTTGGGGCTCTGAGTTTGATCCCTAGCATTAAAGGAAAAGGAGCAAAATAAAAACAAAATTTGTTTCAAATCCTAGCCTGATATGAGACCCATAGGGATGCACACAGAATTTTATGTTCTGATTAAATGTATTATCACCAAGGAAGTCTTTACTTATTGCTATCTTCTGTTTAGGTTTAGATTAAATTTCATCTATTCTGGGGGATAAATTTCTGTTTCATTTACTTTTATACTGTGACAGCTATTTATTAATTTAACTATATATTTAGGTCCAGGCACTGGTGGCTTATACCTGAATCATAGCTACTCAAGCAACTGAGATCTGAAGATCACAATTTGAATCCAACTCAGGTAGACAAATCTGAAAGGCTCTTATCACCAATCAGCCAGCAAAATTCCTGAAGTAGCTGTGTGGTTCAAGTGGTACAGTACCAGCCTTGACTAAAAGCTTAAGGTCCTCAGTACAAGCAACAATACTGGTGGATGTGCACACACAATAATAAGAGACATCACATTACTTTTCAAACAGGGGTAACTGATAGTAGGGATGAAAGCACCCATTGAAAACAGAAAGTGGATAGGGTTGTTCTGCTCTTGGTCGAGGGAGGATGAATATACTGTTAGAAAAATATTTATTTTTAAAATGTGAAACTACAGTGAGGGAAACAAGCATTTACCCTTTCTTTTTTTTTTCTTTTTCTTTGCCAGTCCTGGGGCTTGAACTCAGGGCCTGAGCACTGTCCCTGGCTTCTTTTTGCTCAAGGCTAGCACTCTACCACTTGAGCCACAGCACCACTTCTGGCCATTTTCTATATATGTGGTGCTGGGGAATTGAACCCAGGGCTTCATGTACACGGGGCAAGCACTCTTGCCACTAGGCCATTTCCCCAGCCCTACCCTGACTTTCAATAGGTAGAATTCCTATTAAGTCTTGTCCAGAAAGTGTTCCAGATAAGTTCATAATTTAGACTTTTTAGTCACCTTATATGTAATAATATTTGAACATCTTACAGAACTACGGATCTGTTTAAGCTTCGCATTAGTTCAAAGACACAAATTGTGGTACCTACCTAATCAGTTCATAAATATTTATTATCTCTATAAAGGATTCTAGAGCTACATGCAGAAGGAGCTTTAAAGACATACGTAAATGGGGCTGTTACTATTCAGGAATTTACAATTGGTTGTGTAGGAAAGACATACTCAGGAAAAGTTTGTCTCAAAAATCAAACATTGGGGGCTGGGAGTATGGCCTAGTGGCAAGAGTGCTCGCCTCATATACATGAAGCCCTGAGTTTAATTCCCCAGCACCACATATATAGAAAATGGCCAGAAGTAGCGCTGTGGCTCAAGTGGTAGAGTGCTAGCCTTGAGCAAAAAGAAGCCAGGGACAGTGCTCAGGCCCTGAGTCCAAGCCTAGGACTGGCAAAAATAAAAAATAAAAAATAAAAATAAAAATCAAACATTGGGACATTACAACATCAAACCTAAAGAAAGAATTTATTTTTGTTTTTATTGAGACATACTATTTGGACATATTTGTAGGGTAAAGTATAGAATCTGATATATGTGGACAATGTAACAGATCAAATCAGGGTAATAAGCCCTTCCAACTACTCAAATATTAGTAATTTCCATGTACTGGGAATTTTCATCCTCTATTTCAAAATGTATCTTCCCTAATTGTAGACAGAGGTTATGTTACTATGTTCCTCTACTGTATCTGTGTATTGAGAAATTGAACCCTACTGGAGCATAGAACCCAGGGTTTCACACTTGCTAGGTAAGCACTCTACCATTGGGCAACATACGCAGCCCCTACGGTGAGATATTTTAGCTTATGTGTTAATTTGCAAATTACAAACAATTACACATTTCCATCCACATTTCCATCCAGTGGATATTCAAGTGGTGAAAGCTTTGCATGGATAGTGAGAAAGCAGAGCCAGGGAAAAAAGAGCTAGGACGCTCTCATGATAAATTATATATGAGAAATATGTAGGTCAAAATGATTGAGTTGAGAGCAGTGGTTCATGCCTATAGTCCCATCTACTTGGAAGGCGGATGTAGGAGAATCAATTGCTTGAGCACAGCGAGGAGCTTGAAATTAACCTGGGCAGCATAGAAAAATGGAAAAAGAAGGATAGAAAAAGATACTGGAGAAAAATAAGCAGGATTCAGTAACTAAAAACAAGAAGATAGTAATAAAGAAAAAGAAGAAAAACATGAGAGCTAGAAGGGAAGGAAGAGGAAAACTTTGCTGAGGACACAGCACACAAAAGGCACTTAAATGTTTTCTCGCAAACATTGATAGTAGGATAGGACCAGAAGATGCTTAAAACATTTCCAACACTGAGATTTTCTGCCATAAGCAGATGCTCAAATTTTGGGGGGATCTGCAAGCATTGTTAGATATAAAAGAAAGACAAAAGGAGGGTTGTTATCCTCTCACTAGCAGATGCCTTGTGAGAAGGGTTAATGCTGAAACCCGGGATGGGAATATGGCCTAGTGGTAAAGTGCTCATCTCGTATACATGAAGCCTTCCTTGGGTGGGTTTGATTCCTCAGCACCATATGTAGAAAAAGCTGCAAGTGGCGCTGTAACTCAAGTGGTAGAGTGCTAGCCTTGAGAAAAAAAAAAAGCTAGGAACAGTGCTCAGGCCCTGAGTTCAAGCCCCAGGCCTGGCAAAATACTGAGACCCAGTAGCCCATTGCTGACTGAAAGGAGATAGGAGAGCAACAAAGAAGCCCAAGCCAAAATTATGAGAAACCCTTACAAATCATTCCAAACTTACTATGTTAATCTGCGTGTTCAGTGGGGAAGGTATTATCAGTTATTTTTTATACAATATGATGCTGAAACACAAATACTAAATGACCTACTCACATTCATAAAACAAATGAATGATGTACTGAGGACAGCCCTGATGTTCTGATTGCTTCCAGCCCAGTGCTCTTGAGGTGAGGTATTGCTCTTGCACTGATTTTCTTCCCTTTAGCTAGCACAGAGCCCATATACCTAGAGGTCATGCATGCACAAAGCCAAATAAGGAGTGCATGAGCAACTTGAACATTATTCCAGCTAGTTATTAATACTTTATAACTTTCCTTGGAGCTGAGCATTTAGTTTCCATTTTCACTCTGTCCTTGCCCCATCTGTTGAGTATCCTGAGCTAGGAAAAGTAGCGTTGATAAGTCATTTAATAGAAACTCATTTGGCATGCACCATTAATATGAAACATCAGTATGGTATGCAATTTTATACTTCCTTGTATTACTTTCCTAAAATGAGAGTTTGAGGGGTCTGCATGCCAGAACCTTGTGACCCACCCTTGTAATCTCAGCACTAAGGCAGAAGCGCCACAAGTTTGAAGTCAGTCTGCGTTTCATTGTTAAGACTTTGTCACAAAAATATACAAGCTGGGAATATTGGCTTACATTTATAATCCTAGAAGTCTGAGATTATTAAGTAGCAATTTTTTTAGAGCTTCTTTATTCTTCCATAAGAAAGAACAGATCCTAGGAACTTTGCTTTTTTTGAAATCTTTATCTTCTTTACCACTTTTTGGAAATACTGGGGTTTTAACTCAGGGTCTCATGTTTATAGGCAGAGACTACAATTTGAGCATTTTAGTTATTTTTCAGATAAGGTCTTGCTTTTGCCCAAGGCTGACCTTTTCCTATATACATGTCATACATAGCTGGGGTTAAATAAATGAACCAACATAACTGGCTACATGTGTTGCAATAAGGCCAACTAACTTTTTTCCTGGGTTGCCTTCAAACTATGATTTTCCCAATCTCCACTTCCTGAGTAGTTGGGATTGCAGGCATGAATCACCATGGCTGACATTGGACCAGTATTCTGGATGTTGCATCAATAAGACTCTTGCAGCAATTGACTACCATATTAAATGGGGGTATGCTGGAATTTAGTAAAGTCAGCTAAATGTTAAAACCTATGTTAAAGTGTGACATCCTAATTAATAAATAAAATAATAAGCCAAAGGAATATATTGTAATCAGAAAGCTCACAAACCCAATTCCCACCTCTCTGATCCTGTGGAATCAATTGTGGAGATAACTTCAAAACATATTGGTGAAGGCACTAGTAGTTTTCCTGGGAAGGGAAAGTTGGTAAGTATAAAGAAAAAAGGTTTTATCTCCGCCTTAAGATTTCAATGTACCTTTGAGTGTCCTCTGCTTTTTAAAATCCTGAATATCATCTGTTATGAATATCACCAAGTATCTTTCATTTACTCTGAATGAAGCATTTAGTGAAAAAGCAACATAAAACTTTTGAAAAATCAAGTACACTCAAATTAGACACGTTTTGTTGGCGATAAATTAATTTTACTCGTATTAAACTTCTCTAGTATGTTGAATTTGTGAAAAACATCTTCTGTAGATGACTTGGAGTTGCTCTGGGGTATTGTCTATGATGTAATTGATTTTTTACATATAGCTTTATGTTATAGATTTAAAAAAGGTATTTCCCATTCTGTTTTATAGAACTCTAAAAAGAAAGAGTAAAGCAGCAACGGGAGAAAAAGAAAAATATTTAAATTGTGACGAAATCTTAACTCGGTAGGTATATATCCTGTGATTTACTACCATGCCTATGACCCAAATTTTGATCTCTTAAAAGTGAATATACAAAAATATTTCATATACATTTCAAATTAATTTTAAGGCTATGGATTTTTTGAAACAACCATTAAAAAGTGTTTGCTTCCAGAAGTTCTCCTTAGATTAGTGTTTAGTTTTACCTTCCTTTGAGTCTCTCTTTCATAAATATTACTCAATTGACATCATCATTGTTGAACTCCTACAGTGTAGTGTGGAATTACCTCACAAAACATAGAGAAAGGTACTTATGCAGTAAATAATTTATCTTTCCATTTTGTTATATTCTAGATAGTCCGTGGGTAGACATGTTGTATAGGTAAGAAGAAAGGCACTGTATAATTAATATAATATAATTAATATTAATAATACCAATATAATATTATAATAATTAATATAATATAATTTAGATTTGATCATGATTTCTAGGTACATTGTTACCATTAACTGGAGTCAACTTAGGGTTCGTTATATCATGAAGAAACGATTCAAATACATCTATTACTTATGCGGGCATCCATGTCAATATAAGTAAGATGGAGAACCTACCTGAAAAATATTGACCTTTTTCTCTGGAATATTGTAGGATTTAAGTGATTATGACCTAGACCTCTGTGCATGGAATAAAGTAATCAGCTTTGACTCCAAGAAGATAGGACTTTTGGGAGCAAACTTCAAAGCCCATATACAATTTGTTTTTGGTTCACAACTATCCCAGTTCTAATCTAATAAGGGCACACATTTGAGTGGCACTTTTGTTTTAGGCTCTCTTCACCAGAAAAGAGTAAAAATCGAACCAAATTACAGAACCATCTACAAGCTGCTTTATGCAAGGATGCAGCCTTTGTCTTGGCAGAGACCTCAGAGAAATCAGACTGATTTTCCCCACTCACACAGAAAAGAAATGGATTTTCTTCTGTTGTTCTACATTCATTAATGAGCATAAACCAAGAGACATTAAATTGGAGGATCTCATAATTGAGAGAAATTTTCTAAACAGTTCATTTTAGTTTCCAGCTTATTGATCTTCCTTCTCCTTTTTCATTTATTTTCAGGTTCTCTTGGTTACAAACTTCTCCCTGTCTGGTGCTGCAACAATGAGTGGAAAATCCCTTCTCTTAAAGGTCATTCTCTTGGGTGATGGTGGAGTTGGGAAAAGTTCACTTATGAACCGTTATGTAACCAATAAGTTTGATTCCCAGGCTTTTCACACTATAGGGGTAGAATTCTTGAATCGCGATCTGGAGGTAGATGGACGCTTTGTAACTCTCCAGATCTGGGACACTGCAGGACAGGAGCGTTTCAAGAGCCTTAGGACACCCTTCTACAGGGGGGCAGACTGCTGCCTCTTGACCTTCAGTGTGGATGACCGACAGAGCTTTGAGAACCTTGGTAACTGGCAAAAAGAATTCATCTACTATGCAGATGTGAAGGACCCTGAACACTTTCCCTTTGTAGTTTTGGGTAACAAGGTAGACAAAGAGGATAGGCAAGTGACTACTGAGGAGGCACAAGCCTGGTGCATGGAAAATGGGGATTATCCTTATCTAGAAACAAGTGCCAAAGACGATACTAATGTGACCGTGGCCTTTGAAGAAGCTGTCAGGCAGGTGTTGGCTGTCGAGGAACAGCTGGAGCATTGCATGTTAGGTCACACCATTGACTTGAACAGTGGTTCCAAAGCAGGATCTTCATGCTGTTAAAAGTTAGGGAGCCTTTAAAACAAAAGTCTTAAATTGGTCCATCAATAGTGTCAAAATTGCTGTGTCCTTCCAAAAGTGTGTGCATGCGTGCGCACATGCATGCACACACACATAAAGAGGGTAAGAATAGGGTTCTATTGTGAAATGGAGCCTTTTGAATTGACATTGTAGAGTGATTTAAAAACAAAAAGCTTTATTGAGCCAAGTGTATTTTGTGTGATTTCTGCTATTTTTCCCTTCTTGTGTGCCTCAGGATATTTCAGAAAGTGTTAGTCCTGAGATATTTAAATATTTTTTTTAAATCACAGTTTAAACCTAGAACCCAGCCGCATGAAGGAGTTAAAGAGCTACAGCTGTCCCTTAAAGTGTTATACTTATCAACTAGCAAATGCCACCATCAGACTCTTGCCAAGCAGTGTCTGCCAAAGGAAAAAGAACTCTGAGTGTTACAATAAAAACAACCATGATTCCTAAGCTTGAATTGTAAAGAGACTGTGAATGATTAGGAATGCAAAAGTAAAACAATATACAGTGACTGAGGAATAACTCCCATCTGAGCTTTTCCAAAAAATACCCTCTTTCTAAGAGTCACTCTAATGACACTGGAAATTGACTGTAATCCTTGAAGCTGAAGTAACACAACACTAGTGAATGGACTCTGCTTAAATATGCCAACCACCCCTGCAAATAAATGGTTGGCATGCTTTTCCTTTATGAGTCTACTGTTGTTGCATAGAGGAGATGTTGCTTTTCTGACAACCTCTTATCAATTTAGCAATGCTGCTTAGTATATATGGCTTTGGGTGCAGTGCTCTCTGCTCATAATTTAGATGATCCTTTGAATCACTATGCTGACTCATGAGGAAGGCTTCTGAAAAGACTGGGGGTAGTGGGTTTCTCTTCTAAGCTTCCTTGACTTAAATATTTATTGTATAAGAAGGAACTCATTTCTTGTGTGTTGTACTGTATGTTCAGCTGGCCAAACTAGGACAGTGAAGAGTGAATTTTCATAATTAGAGTTGTTCAAGAGTGAAACAGACTGCCTTAATAGTGAGCTCCTTCCAGTGAAAATATTCACTAGCTGACCATCTGTTAAAACACTATAAAAGAATTTCCATACTGGCTACGTGTTTAATGTAAAGTCCTTTCTGGCTCTAAGTTCTATGAATTTTGGAATGATGTCAGTGCCATAGTATAGTTAGATTTGTCTAAATATTAACAGCTAAGACTATAGGGAAGGACTTTGAGTATTCTCCAACCATTGTGTGATAACCCTTTAACTGCCACTTGGTAGCTCTTCCTTTTGCTTTGGCACTGTGGTTTAAGCTCTGGTAGAAATATCCTAAAGATACCATCTTCCAAACAAAAATGGCTTGACAAGTTTTGCTTACCATGACTGCCAATTACATGCTGGATGATGAGTATGCAGTCTGGTTATTGTTGGTAGATCTTTTTGTCCTCCATAGTCCTTTCAAACATATGCGATAAACATTGTTACCCATCATAGTGAGGGACAGTTAGAAATGTCCCCCAAAAATACCTAGGCCGGGCTGGGGAGATAGCCTAGTGGCAAGAGTGCCTGCCTCGGATACACGAGGCCCTAGGTTCGATTCCCCAGCACCACATATACAGAAAACGGCCAGAAGTGGCGCTGTGGCTCAAGTGGCAGAGTGCTAGCCTTGAGCGGGAAGAAGCCAGGGACAGTGCTCAGGCCCTGAGTCCAAGGCCCAGGACTGGCCAAAAAAAAAAAAAAAAATACCTAGGCCAGGGAGGGGGTGGGAGCTTTCACATAAATACAGCCTAGAACTCTCCATTGTAGCCACATATGGAATCAGCCTTACACATGGGACCTATGTGTTTTAAGAGCTCTGGGACTTTAGGGTCACATAGACAAGAGGAGGACGGTATTTCAACCCAGTCACACTCAACATTTGCAGTTTAGATACAGTCCTGATCCCATTGTCCAATTAATTTCGCTGCCAGAAATCAAAGCCAGAACTGGGTCCCTCACAGCTCTTAAATAATGGTTCCTATCCTGCCTATGCCTATAGCCAGCCACACTGGTTTCCAAGTTCTACAATCATTTTTGCTACAATGTTACGGTGAAAATCTGTATGTCCAAACTATTAAATGCAATTATTTTTACATGCATGAGACCTGGGGCCTTCTCTTTCTACTTGCACTCTGCTTATAATAGTTCTATTTGTAGATCTTGGGCCTTCATAAAGACCTCCATCAACTCACAAAATTAGTTGTCTCTTTTGAGTGGCATGTGGTCATTTGAGTAACAAATCAATCCATAGCCTCCTATCCATCTAAGACAAGCGCTCATTCTACCATCAGCTTAACTGAAGCCCCTTTCTTCTTAGCCATACCAATTTTTTTCTGTAAAATTACTACACAAGATTTTGATGAAAGCACTTAACATTAAGAGGCAAAACAGTAACGTTTTGGTGAGTAACATTCAGTGGATGAGATTAAAAGCACCAAAGGTTGAAATCTCTGAGTACCAGGAACTGCGCATATCATTCGACAGTGTATCCTAGAATGTGCAGTGCAATTTTTTCAATACTTGTTTTAGATGAACACTAGATTTTTGGAATACTGTATTTCTAATTAGAAGTATTCTGGTTTTCAAGGTCCATTTCAATGTAGAAAATATTTATTTGGTTTAACCTTCAGGGGGCATCAGATTCCATATGTCTTCAGTGGATTGATGAATTTCAGGTTTATTTGTGCCTGCCTCAGCCATCTCTACTTTATCCTGAGCTATTCCACAATCCTCTTGTTGCAGGTGCTGCTAATAAAAATCTCAAAAATTGTGTATTGGATATTTCCTTTTTCAATGGTAAAAAAAATCATCTGTGTTGAAGTGAATAAAAAGTACATTTTGAATAACCAGCATACATTGTTTGTGGTTTTTTTTTTCTGTTCCTTTCTTATTTTGAGCAGTTGGTAGGTATGACACTGAGTACTTATGAGTAAAGCCATTTTTTCAGATTGTATTCAATTTGATTTCTGGATCTTTTCTTCACATGCTGTTCCCAGAGCCCTGCCTAAGGATCAGGATACTGGTTGAGCAGGGAGATCTCTTTTATCTTATATCACTTTCTAATACAGGAAGCGTATTTATGATTAGAAATTGGATCTTGACTTTCCACTTTTTTGCGATACTTAGAGGTAAACTCAGGGCCTAGTGTTTGCTAAGAAAGTGATCTACTACTTGAGACACCCCCAGCCATTTTTACTTTTTTTTTTTTTTTGGCCAGTCCTGGCCTTGGACTCAGGGCCTGAGCACTGTCCCTGGCTTCTTCCCGTTCAAGGCCAGCACTCTGCCACATGAGCCACAGCGCACCCTCTGGCCGTTTTCCATATATGTGGTGCTGGGGAATCGAACCGAGAGCTTCATGTGTAGGAGGCAAGCGCTCTTGCCACTAGGCCATATTCCCAGCCCCATTTTTACTTTTTGTAGTTTATTTTTGAGATAAGGTCTTGCAACTTTTGCCCAGGCTGGCCTCGGATAATGATCCTCCTACATCTTCCTCCCAAATTCACTTTATTTTTAAGATTTAAGATGAATATTAAACTATCATAAAACATAAGCAGAACTGACCAGAACTTAGAAAAATATGAAAATATAAGTGGAACTAATCAGAAAACAAAGGATAGTTATGATAAAATTTCTAATCCTCTGCCTCTCACGTACTGGCTATTAAAAGATATATCAATATCAAATGATTTGAACATGTATAATAGGAATCTTCAGTCATGTAATCAAGTGTCTCCACATTTCATCACCTTTATTTCACCTGTTACAGATTAAGCCTTTGGGCCTTCTACTTTTGCCTGTTAGAACTTTGAGCAGCTGAAATGGAGGAAACTAGAGGAAGATGTTTTTCCACCAAATTGTCACAGCATCCTTCAATTAAAGCACTCCAAATCTTTTAGATTAGGCTACAATGAAGAGACTTTTTGACTATGAAGGTCATAAATGTGCAGGCTTCTTAAAAAGGCTTTGCCCAGTCTGGAGTTGTAGCTCAGTGATGAGTACTTGTATAATTTTCATGAGGCCATTGGTTCAATCCCCACTACTGCTATAAAAGTTTTTAAAAATAATTTTCTTGGGCTGGGAATATGGCCTATTGGCAAGAGTGCTTGCCTCATATACATGAAGCCCTGGGTTTGATTCCTTGGCACCACATATATAAAAAACAGCCAGAAGTGGCGCTGTGGCTCAAGTGCAGAGTGCTAGCCTTGAGCAAAAAGAAGGCAGGGACAGTGCTCAGGCCCTGAGTCCAAGGCCCAGGACTAGCAAAATAATAATAATAACAATAATTTTCTCACAAACTGAACTTTTAGATTTCACTTTTAATATCTAATAGCTTTGAGTTACTACAGAAGAAACAGAAAATGCTGAAACCCTTGTGTGACTACTTAATGATAATTTTTTTTAATGAAAGAATTTTCTCAACCCAGAGCTTTTATTTTAATATCAGAAAACTAGATTCCTGACTAGGCACTGAAGCTCACATCTGTGACCCCAGCTATTTGAGTATCAGATATAAGGAGGATCATGAGAAATACAGCTTTGTAAAAAGTTAGCAAGACAGCCATCTCAAACAACAAACCTGGTTTGATGGTGTATGTCATCTCAGCTACAGGGAGGAACAGGTAGGATGATTGTGGTTGGAGGCCAGGCCTAGGCAAAAAATCTGTGTGACCTGATCCCAAAAGTAACTAAATCAAAAAAGGGGGGAACTGGAGGCCATGCATTAAGACTGCAATACTGCTGAGAAAAACACAGAGACACAGGGAGGGAAAGTGGGAGAGGGAGAGGTATTGGGAGAGGAAAACAGAGGGAAAAGAGGAAAGAGAAAGAAGAAAGAAAAGAAAGAAAAAAGAAGGAAGAAAGCAAGCAAGGAAGAAAAAGAAGAAAGAAAGAAAATCTAACTTTCTGTCTTTGGTGTTTTTTTTGCATATGGGAAATCTCTTTCTTTTGATGTCTTAAGAAATAGTATAGTGTCAAAATTTTAGAAATACTTTGGCTATGGTCCTTCCAGAAAATGAAGGATGTGTGACACATAGTTTCTAGTTAATCCTATAATTGAGTGTTTAAAGCAAAATGGAGAATTGAGGCATCAGGTACTCCGTTTGTATAATTTCAGGACTGGAGTTAGGGTGGTCACTCTGGTTTCATTTTAATTTTAATTACCCAAAGTAATCCTTGCAGCAATTGCTTTTAACCTCAGTGATCCAAATAATCATTGCTCTGCCTTCTTTTCTGGCTATTGAGCAAGATGATTGGTTAAGGTAGACACTTGATTTTAGAAAAGCTAAATTGTGATACATTTAGTCTCAATGCTATCACAACATAACATAAAGTGGTGGTTTTCAAATAACAGAATCTTATTTTTCATAATTCAGAAGGCTGGTTCATAACCAAGTTCACAGTGACGGTGCTGGCAGACTCAATGTTTGGCAAGAGATTCAATGTTTGGAACCATCTTGCTGTGTAAAGGGGAAAGAAGGTCTCTCTGGGGCCTCCTTTATGAAAACACTAATGCTTTTCATGACAAATCACCACTCTCCCAAAGGGCCACCCCCTGATAGGATCTTAAGCTTGGGAATTAAGATTTCAACAGCAATTGGTGAGGGAGGGGGCACAAGCATTCAGATCATAGCATGCATCTTTTGATGGAATGTTAATATATATATATATATGCACGTTTTAGAAGAGGCATCAATGTTTCCCCCTTCCCAGCCAGTCTTTCCAATTTCATCCTTTCTCCACACCAATAGATTCTCCCAATTTAGTCATTTCTCTTTAAGAGAAAGGTGAAATGATATCTACAAAATAAAAGAAATATTATTATTGTTATTAATTTCCTTTTTTTTTCTTTTTTCTGGTCCTGGGGCTTGACCTCTGGCCCTAGGCACTTACTTGCTGTTTCTAAGTTCCTTTTGCTCAAGGATAGCACTCTATTATTTGAGCCACAGCACCACTTTGGGGTGATTAATTGGAGGTAAGTGTCTCATGGACTTCCCTGCCCAGGGTGACTTTGAACTGTGATCCTTAGATCTCAGCCTCCTGAGTAGCTAGGATTACAGGCATGAGCCACTGGCTCTCAACTAGAAAGATTATTCTAGATCCTCTTTATGGATATGTTTGCAGAACCCGATGATGATCTGCCTCTTTTTTTTTCTTTTTGCTGCTGCTGCTGCCTGTTGTGGTGCTATTTGCATAAGATTCTTTTTTTCTAACAAGGTGAGGGATTATGGAGTAATTTTTTTAATGAGAATAAGCATCTCTCCAGCTTCAAGTGTGAGGCTGTCACCTTCAGTCATATAGGAGTTTCTGTAGTGATCTGTCTTCACATATCTCTGACTTCTCCTAGGAAACAGAATTTTAAGTCAGCCATGTATAATTTTAGGTCAACCATAAATGCCCCTTTAAACAGTGGATTTTGTGTGTGTGTGTGTGTGTGTGTGTGTGTGTGTGTGTGCATGCATGTGTGCGTGCGCGCATGCACGTGTGTGGGCATGTGTATTTTAAGGTATATAATTTTAAGGTAATCTGTCAATTGCTTTCATGCTCTATGAACTATGGGTAATGAGGCTCTAGCACTCCTGCACTTTAACTAGACCTGCCAAGCTGCTGCTTCTACTGAATTAATGGGAAAGAGGAATTGGAAAATGCTGCCTTGGTGAAAGAAATCGCTCTTAGTTCAACATCAGCTGTATTGATTAGAGCAAAAATAAAATCATGCCTTCCTGTGGTGCATTCATGATGAAGCAACACACACACACATGCGCGCCCACATGCACACACGCATACACACACACCTCCCTAGAAAATTGTCCCAAATTACACGCACACTAACAGAGTAAGATACCTATTTTCACAAACACCCACACATATGAAATATGTTCCTCTTTATCCACATTTGTGCAATGGGATGAATGATAAACCTCATGTTTTCATCTGCATGTACTTAATTATTTTCAAGTAATAGTTGTGCATATATGTACTGAGTACTTTTCTTTTCAGTAAATGGACTGTTCCTCTTTTCAGCCCATTCTGGATGGGAGATGTTCATTTTTTGCATCTTTTTCATTTCTAGGAACCCATATTTATATTAAGGGTATTGACTTTTGAGCTTCTGTATAGTATTGACCTTGTGCAATCATTACCCATATCTCTTGCCTCTTACTTTCCTTCATAGTATATAAAAAATAAACTAACCAGCCAGGCTCAAGTGGCTCATGCCTGAACCCTAGCAACTTGGGAGGCGAGATCTGGATCACAGTTTGAAGCTAGCCTGAGCAAAAATGTCTACCAGACTAGACTGGAAGTATGGCTCCAGTGGTACAGATCCAGGCATGAACAAGCAAGCTGAGAAAGAGCTTGAGGCCTTGAGTTCCAACTCTGGTACTGACACATACAAAAGAAAATATGAACAAATTATTGAAAAGGTTGTATTCTGATAAAATGGGACAATATGATAGGTGAAAGAGAGAGGAATGGCAGTTTGATTTATCTTTTGTTCCTGCTCATATTTGAGACTATTACTTTTTTTATTCTTTTGCCAGTCCTGGGGCTTGAACTCAGGGCCTGAGTACTGTCCTTGGCTTCTTTTTGCTAGACTATTTCTTTTTTTAAGAAAAGTTTTGAGGCTAAGCGTGTGTTGTTATGGTAAGAGAGCCAATAGAAAGCAGAATTCATGCTGATGCTTTGTTACACAGCATCAAATGGCTGCCTTGAAGTTGTTGATTTTTCGTTATTATGAATAGCCCATTATGGCTCATACAGTAATTGGAACAGTTCAGTTTTCACCCACAAGGGGACAATAAAGACCTGTTATTGTTCAGCCATAGACCAAATATATTGCACTGCAAACTGTTAGAGCTGAAGAAGCACCTAAAATCACTCCACGGGTCTTCCATTTCCTTACTTATACATGAACCCCCATGAAATTTGGAGCAGTTAAATAACTTGTTTACATCAGAGTGTTTTATTACACACCACCAACTGTAAACACATTTTCCCGAATATTAACATTGTTTTGCCTTCTTTTATTGAGACAAGATTCATACACAAAATAAACCATTTGGAATGTTCAATTTAGGTACATTTCATATATTTAGATTTTTAACCTCACAAATTCAAATTCCAGTCCTGCCATGAAGTAGATGTATTACCTTAGGCTAGTTATGTAACCTTGCTATACTCAGGATTTTTTCAGCCTGCAAGAGAAAAAAACCAATATTGTCTTGTTGCAGCTGTTTTGAAGATTACCACAAATGATATACACTAGTACCTAGCAGCATGCTTGACAAAATAGATGAGAAATAAATTATTCCTGCCCTTCCAAGTGTTAATCTGAACCAGCTATGTTGGTGCATGCCTAGAATTATAGCAGTTAGGAGGCTGATGTAGAAGGATGACAAGTTCAAAGTCAGGTTGGATGACATATTGAGACCTGGTATCCAAAAAAAGTATATTAATCAACTGCTTCCTGTTTGACATTAAGAATAAAAATAAATGCCAAAGTAAGCCTCATTATGATTACTACTGAGCTATTTATATTCAATTTTAAATGTACTCAGAGGCTAAAAAATATTAAAAAGAATTTCAGGAACAGGCTCTTGTGACATAGTTGGCAAAATTGTAATAATTAAAGAGACAGAGAAGGCTTTAAAATAAACATTGAAATTGAGCAAAATGAGAAATTCAGCA